>NC_143040.1:15590000-15857500 GCF_057628025.1 Oncorhynchus mykiss | reverse complement strand
AAATATTGCATTAGGGAAGACAGGAGATGGGTAAGGTTAGTTTCCTTCCCCTTTGTAACAAATACACATCCTTTGTCTATGTTTGTCATAACTGATATTAACTGATATTCTCCAAAAATCGATGGATATACAGTACATAAATAAATGAATGATCAAACATCTCAGATTGGGTCTTTAAACTAGAGAAAGGAGTTTCAAACTGCCACTAATACTAACTCAGTGAGGGTAGAGAGATCCCACTTATACTAACTCAGTGAGGTTAGAGAGATCCCACTAATACTAACTCAACAAGGTAGAGAGATCCCACAAATACTAACTCAGTGAGGTTAGAGAGATCCCACTAATACTAACTCAGTGAGGGTAGAGAGATCCCACTAATACTAACTCAGTGAGGTTAGAGAGATCCCACTAATACTAACTCAGTGAGGTAGAGAGATCCCACTAATACTAACTCAACGAGGTAGAGAGATCCCACCAATACTAACTCAACGAGGTAGAGAGATCCCACTAATACTAACTCAACGAGGTAGAGAGATCCCACTAATACTAACTCAGCGAGGTAGAGAGATCCCACTAATACTAACTCAACGAGGTAGAGAGATCCCACTAATACTAACTCAGCGAGGTAGAGAGATCCCACTAATACTAACTCAGCGAGGTAGAGAAATCCCACTAATACTAACTCAACGAGGTAGAGAGATCCCACTAATACTGACTCAACGAGGTAGAGAGATTCCACTAATACTAACTCAACGAGGTAGAGAGATCCCACTAATACTAACTCAGCGAGGTAGAGAGATCCCACTAATACTAACTCAGCGAGGTAGAGAGATCCCACTAATACTAACTCAGCGAGGTAGAGAAATCCCACTAATATTATCTCAGTGAGGTAGAGAGATCCCACTAATACTAACTCAGTGAGGTAGAGAGATCCCACTAATACTAACTCAGTGAGGTAGAGAGATCACACTAATACTAACTCAGTGAGGAGGTTGAGAGATCCCACTAATACTAACTCAGTGAGGTTAGAGAGATCCCACTAATACTAACTCAACGAGGTAGAGAGATCCCGCTAATACTAACTCAACGAGGTAGAGAGATCCCACTAATACTAACTCAACGGGGTAGAGAGATCCCACAAATATTAACTCAGCGAGGTAGAGAGATCCCACTAATACTAACTCAACGAGGTAGAGAGATCCCACTAATACTAACTCAACGAGGTAGAGACATCCCACTAATACTAACTGAACGAGGTAGAGAGATCCCACTAATACTAACTAAGTGAGGTTGAGAGATCCCACTAATATTAACTCAGTGAGGTAGAGAGATCCCACTAATACTAACTCAGTGAGGTAGAGAGATCCCACTAATACTAACTCAGTGAGGCAGAGAGATCCCACTAATACTAACTCAGTGAGGTTAGAGAGATCCCACTAATACTAACTCAGTGAGGTAGAGAGATCCCACTAATATTAACTCAGTCAGGTAGAGAGATCCCACTAATACTAACTAAGTGAGGTTAGAGAGATCCCACTAATACTAACTCAACGAGGTAGAGAGATCCCACTAATACTAACTCAGTGAGGTTAGAGAGATCCCACTAATACTAACTCAACGAGGTAGAGAGATCCCACTAATACTAACTCAGTGAGGTAGAGAGATCCCACTAATACTAACTCAGTGAGGTAGAGAGATCCCACTAATACTAACTCAACGGGTAGAGAGATCCCACTAATATTAACTCAGCGAGGTAGAGAGATCCCACTAATACTAACTCAACGAGGTAGAGAGATCCCACTAATACTAACTCAACGAGGTAGAGAGATCCCACTAATACTAACTCAGCAGAGAGATCCCACTAATACTAACTCAGCGAGGTAGAGAGATCCCACTAATACTAACTCAGTGAGGTAGAGAGATCCCACTAATACTTACTCAGTGAGGTAGAGAGATCCCACTAATACTAACTCAGTGAGGTAGAGAGATCCCACTAATACTAACTCAGTGAGGTAGAGAGATCCCACTAATACTAACGCAGTGAGGTAGAGAGATCCCACTAATACTAACTCAGTGAGGTAGAGAGATTCCACTAATACTAACTCAGTGAGGTTAGAGAGATCCCACTAATACTAACTCAGTGAGGTAGAGAGATTCCACTAATACTAACTCAGTGAGGTTAGAGAGATCCCACTAATACTAACTCAGTGAGGTAGAGATTCCACTAATACTAACTCAGTGAGGTTAGAGAGATCCCACTAATACTAACTCAGTGAGGTAGAGAGATCCCACTAATACTAACTCAACGAGGCAGAGAGATCCCACTAACACTAACTCAACAAGGTAGAGAGATCCCACTAATACTAACTCAACGAGGCAGAGAGATCCCACTAATACTAACTCAACGAGGTAGAGAGATCCCACTAATACTAACTCAACGAGGCAGAGAGATCCCACTAACACTAACTCAACAAGGTAGAGAGATCCCACTAATACTAACTCAACGAGGCAGAGAGATCCCACTAATACTAACTCAACAAGGTAGAGAGATCCCACTAATACTAACTCAGTGAGGTAGAGCGATCCCACTAATACTAACTCAGCGAGGTAGAGAGATCCCACTAATACTATCTCAGCGAGGTAGAGAGATCCCACTTATACTAACTCAGCGAGGTAGAGAGATCCCACTAATACTAACTCAGCGAGGTAGAGAGATCCCACTAATACTAACTCAGTGAGGGTAGAGAGATCCCACTAATACTGACTCAGTGAGGTAGAGAGATCCCACTAATACTAACTCAGTGAGGTAGAGAGATCCCACCAATACTAACTCAGTGAGGTAGAGAGATCACAAGTCCCACCAACTAACTCAGCACATAGTGTTCATAAGGAAGACGTGGTCACACACTGTTCTCCCCATAGAGAATGACTCACTTATAATAAACATAGCAGTTTCTGCTCTCCTGTCTGGAGACACACACACTAACACACCTCTCTGGAGACAGACAGTGATCAGCAGGCTCCACTCCTGGCTACATCACATGACCAGGTAACATAATCGAGAGAGATGAGTCATCCAGTTGTAAATCTTTCTTTATATGACTCCATTTCTTTCTTATATGGACCAATCATTCTAGTGGCTCATTTAAAGGAAGACAAAACACTGAACATAATAGGAATTATTTGACAATCAACTCACTTACTCAATTTCTGACTCACGGCACAATTCAAACTTATTTTTCCACTTTGTGTGTGTTGTTCGGCTTTTATACTGATTGTATTAAAAGGATGGCAATGACAAGAACATCCATATTATCGGCCTGGCTGTTTCCCTAATCAGGAAGTACATTTGAATTTGGAACGACTTGTTCTTCTGCATTCCTTAGTTTCTATTCGCTGAGTGTATAAAACATGAACAACGACTGTTATTTCCTGTTACACGGACTGAACTGGTGAGTCCAGGTGAAAGCTGGGATCCTTTATTGATGTGACTTGTTAAATCCACTTAGATGAAAGGGTGGAAACAGGTTAAACAAGGATTTTTTTAAGCCATGAGACAATTGAAAGGAAAATACCTAGTCAGTTGTCCAACAATGTATTCCACTGAAATGTGTCTTCCGCATTAACAGTTTTTAATAATCGCTAGGACCCATTAGACCCAATACTTAGGTCACCTTTTCAAAACTCTTCACACAGTGAGCACAACAACAGTCTATGTGGGCTAAACTATGGATCATTTTTTCATTGCTTTGGCACAAAATGCATTCAATGACTACATCTTTAAATTTTCATGAACTCTTTTCTCTGTCACGCCCTGACCTTAGTTATCTCTGTTTTCGTTATTATTTTGGTTAGGTCAGGGTGTGACGAGGGTAGGTATGCTTTTGTTTGTCTTGTCTAGGGTTTTTGTAGATCCAGGTTTTTTTTTGTAAGTCTAGGTAATTGTATGTCTATGGTGGCCTGAATTGGTTCCCAATCAGAGGCATCTGTTTATCGTTGTCTCTGATTGGGGATCCTATTTAGGTTACCATTTTCCCTTTTGAATTTGTGGGTTCTTGTCTATGTGTAGTTGCCTGTCAGCACTTGTTTATATAGCGTCATGGTTTGTTTTTTTGTTAGATTGTTCAGTGTTCAATTTGACTAATAAAAGAGAATGTACGCATACCACACTGTGCCTTGGTCTCCTCCATACAACGACCGTGACATTCTCACTCAGACACAACCACCACCAAAAACTCTATGTACCTACAGGCCAATTTGCACATGTTTACATACTCTTTTCAAAACTGTTAAACTTAAATTCAAAACCTAAAATAACACAACATTGAAGAAGACAACAATTTGCTACATTTCTACAGTAATACCATATTGAAATATATTCCACATCTAAAGAATGAAATACTATCAAAACAATTAGACCAACCACAGCTGATTCCCATTGTAGCTGAACACCTACACAGGTCTTAGTCTTTCAATTACATTACCATCTATACAAAAGGGGACATTTTAGGAATAATGCTGTACTGTAATGTAAACATGGACCCAGCCAGAGATAGAGAAGTGACAGAGGAAGAAGAGTGGCTGGGAGAGGGAGAGGGAGAGGAGTACGCACGCACACATGGTGGAAGAAGACTGAGAGGAAGATCAAGAGCTGTAGTCTCAGTTGAGATTAGGGCTACTATAATTGATCATGTAATAAATCATGGTCTATCAATGAGAGAGGCTGGTATGAGTGCAGCCAAATCTGCAACACTCAACAGTGGCATCTATTGTGAGAAATGTCCCGCAAAACGATAGCTAAGATGTGCATTCTGCAAGGGCATCTGACTGAACTGTACATTACAGAAGTAAATTGAGCAAAGCCTCCAAACCTTCCTGTGTGTAATTGTTTTTGTATTTCTGCTTAGGACCCAACGGTTACCTCCCACAGGCGGGAGAGGTAGGTTTTTTCACTGCTGTGCAGGAAACTGCAGTCATTGATATGGTCATCAGAAACAACGGCATAAAACTCACAGAGATTCGGGACGAGTGTTGGCAGACAATGTAAGCATAACAAATATGCTTACATCAAGTCAGGATGAAGCAGTTGTACACTGTCCCCTTTGAGAGGAACTCTGAACGAGTCAAGCAACTCAGGAACCAATAAGTCCAGGTAAGATGACTATAAAATACACAACTGGTTTTTGTACAAAACCGAACAGGGCAGAGGCACACAATGGCATGTTTTAAGGTATAATGTAAACTACCGTCATAGCCTAACTCTTATGTTTCCTTTTGGATTTATTTTAGAGAGTCATGGAGATTGAAGCCATGCAAACACCCCATATATTCATCTTTGAGGATGAGTCTGGTTTCAACTTGGCCAAAACACGGCGGTGAGGAAGGAATGTGATTAGAAAAAGAGCCACAGTGGATGTCCTGGGCCAGAGGGGTGACAACATCACAATGTGTCCAGCAATATCCTCTGATGGATTCCTGTCACACAAGCCGCTAATTGGGCCACACAACACCGAGCGTCTCATTTCATTCCTGCATGACCTCTATGGGAGGGTTGTGCCAGGTGAGGGCAGGGTTGCAGTGAGGCAAACTCGGCCAACGTTTGTAATTGCATGGGACAATGTGGCACTTCACCACTCCCATACAGTCACAGAGTGGTTTACAGCCCCTCCCAGGATGATGTCACTTTTCCTCTCACCTTACTCTCTATTCCTCACCCCCATAGAGGAATTATGTTCCTCCCACACTCTCCATTCCTCATCCCCATAGAGGAATTATGTTCCTCTCACCTTACTCTCCATTCCTCAACCCCATAGAGGAATTATGTTCCTCTCACCTTACTCTCCATTCCTCAACCCCATAGAGGAATTATGTTCCTCCCACACTCTCCATTCCTCAACCCCATAGAGGAATTATGTTCCTCTCACCTTACTCTCCATTCCTCAACCCCATAGAGGAATTATGTTCCTCTCACCTTACTCTCCATTCCTCAACCCCATAGAGGAATTATGTTCCTCTCACCTTACTCTCCATTCCTCAACCCCATAGAGGAATTATGTTCCTCCCACCTTAGTCTCCATTCCTCAACCCCATAGAGGAATTATGTTCCTCTCACCTTACTCTCCATTCCTCAACCCCATAGAGGAATTATGTTCCTCTCACCTTACTCTCCATTCCTCAACCCCATAGAGGAATTATGTTCCTCTCACCTTACTCTCCATTCCTCAACCCCATAGAGGAATTATGTTCCTCCCACCTTAGTCTCCATTCCTCAACCCCATAGAGGAATTATGTTCCTCTCACCTTACTCTCCATTCCTCAACCCCATAGAGGAATTATGTTCCTCTCACCTTACTCTCCATTCCTCAACCCCATAGAGGAATTATGTTCCTCTCACCTTACTCTCTATTCCTCAACCCCATAGAGGAATTATGTTCCTCTCACCTTACTCTCCATTCCTCAACCCCATAGAGGAATTATGTTCCTCTCACCTTACTCTCCATTCCTCAACCCCATAGAGGAATTATGTTCCTCCCACCTTACTCTCCATTCCTCAACCCCATAGAGGAATTATGTTCCTCTCACCTTACTCTCTATTCCTCAACCCCATAGAGGAATTATGTTCCTCTCACCTTACTCTCCATTCCTCAACCCCATAGAGGAATTATGTTCCTCTCACCTTACTCTCCATTCCTCAACCCCATAGAGGAATTATGTTCCTCCCACCTTACTCTCCATTCCTCAACCCCATAGGGGAATTATGTTCCTCATGGAGGTGGAAGGTTTATGACCACCATCCACATTATCAAACGTCCCTCCTGGACCCAATGAATGGTGGATGCCTGGACATATCTGCAGAAGATTGCCAGGGATGGACCAGACATGCCAAAAGATTAGTTCCTAGGTGTATTGCCCACGATGACATAAGATGTGATGTGGATGAGATCCTGTGGCTAAATGCAGAAGACAGGGTTGACTACTGTATCTGTATCGGTAGATGGTGTATATACAAATTATTGTATTTTGGAATCCCTCAATGCCATTAAATGACATAAAACACATTGAAGCATATTGCATCATGTCTGATTCATTCCTGTAACATAAACTGCAGGTTATTCTAAACAGTAGAGTGGTGTCATTCTTGTTTTGTACAGAAAACATTGTGTAATGCTACCTGTTGTTAGTGTTGTTTTATGAGTGACAACGTGTGCTTGTTGGGTGACAACCTTTGCCAGTGTTCTGGAAGAAGGAGTTGATTTGAGACATGTATGTAGTGTTTTGGTAGTTTTGGGGCATTTTGAACGTGGAATGAACTGCTGTGCCAAGCTGAAAGTTAGTTAGGAGAACTGTGTGAAGAGTTTTGAAAAAGTGACCTAAGTATTGAGAAATGGGTCCAAGCGATTGTAAAAAATCGGGGGGGGGGGTGCCATAATCGACATCCATGTCTTAACTGCCATGCTCAGTGGCAGAACAACAGATTTTTACCTTGTCAGCTCAGGGATTTCATTCAACAACCTTCCGGTCACTGGCCCAACGCTCTAACCACAAGGCCAATCGAGACATGGATTGTGTGTGTGTGTGTGTGTGTGTGTGTGTGTGTGTGTGTGTGTGTGTGTGTGCCACATAAGGTGTTCCTAATGTTTTGTTGACTCAGGGTATGTACAAACAGTACACACTGATGCGTGTCTCTATGTTTTTACATTCCGGTTAATGATGATGATCAGAGGTGCTAGCCACTCTTCAGCCAGCGTCGTCGTGGTGACCAAACATGTTCAGTGACTCAGATCTGTCTTGCCCAATGACAACAGCAGGATGTCTCTGCCTGTCTCTGCCAGTGTCTGTCTATCTAGTAGGTAGGGCTCTGCTAGTCTAGGGGATTCCTCCTTTGGCTCGCCCTGCCCTGTTTCCTTCTGAGTGGCGTGACTGGGAGGTAGAGGTGACTGTACATTAGAGCAGACAGACAGGGTTGATAGCCAGGGGGTGGATGGTATGACTTCTGGTGGGTAGGGCAGTACTGGTGCCATTCCTACCATTCCAAGTGAAAGCACCACAATGGACAAGTCTTTCTGAAGTTTTTGTTCGTAGCGTGACAAAGTTGTTAGGGCTAGGCAGCACAGTCATATGGCTGTATGGGACTGTGTAGTATTGTTGAGTAACTCAATACAACAAACTGGTTAACTGAGAAGCCTGACTGGGAGGCTGGCAATGGAACGTTCAGACTTGGAGAAGGAAAGTTGGAGGAAAGAGTGGAGGAAGAGGAGCGTCCTCTCTGCCGTCGCCTGCTGTAGTGGGCCCATGATGATGGACAACCCTGGGGGCAGAGCACCAGATAAGCTCCCTGGGCCTCCACATGGCTTTCAGGGCTATAGGGGGCCGAGGGGGGTCAGGGGGCCCAGTGTGGGAGTGCCTCTCTGGGGCTCCATCCATCAGCTCTGCCCTTCAAGGGGCAAGGCCTGGGGCTGCCGTGTACTATCAGTATTTATGATGTGACATTTTTCTAAACGTCAGAGCGATGTTGATAACGTGTAGGATGTGAGGTTGTGTTGAGTGCAGATACAAATTTGCCATTTCTGTTAGGCTACAGTGTCATTTGCAACACCCTGTGTCTGTTGCACAACACGCTACAGTGTTGCCCTTCTGTCACTACAAAATGCCTTGAGTCAAAAGGAAAGTCCATCATTCAGAGCGTTGCGCCTTGTGAGTGTTTGTGTGTTTGGGTTTCCTTTCCTTCTCTTTTCCACTGTGACATCATCAGTCAGGCTCGTGACTTTTGACGGACAGCTTTTGAAAATAACATCATAGCAACGGCATGGCAACTGAAACATTCCGACGTCATCTGGAGGGCTTTTTTTATGACAATTTACAAACTTGCCTCTACATGTCATCTCTCAAAGACAGACCTGTAGCCTGCCTCTCCATGTCATCTCTCAAAGACAGACCTGTAGCCTGCCTCTACATGTCATCTCTCAAAGACAGACCTGTAGCCTGCCTCTACATGTCATCTCTCAAAGATAGACCTGTAGCCTGCCTCTACATGTCATCTCTCAAAGACAGACCTGTAGCCTGCCTCTACATGTCATCTCTCAAAGACAGACCTGTAGCCTGCCTCTCCATGTCATCTCTCAAAGACAGACCTGTAGCCTGCCTCTACATGTCATCTTTTAAAGACAGACCTGTAGCCTGCCTCTCCATGTCATCTCTCAAATACAGACCTGTAGCCTGCCTCTCCATGTCATCTCTCAAAGACAGACCTGTAGCCTGCCTCTACATGTCATCTCTCAAAGACAGACCTGTAGCCTGCCTCTCCATGTCATCTCTCAAAGACAGACCTGTAGCCTGCCTCTACATGTCATCTCTCAAAGACAGACCTGTAGCCTGCCTCTACATGTCATCTCTCAAAGACAGACCTGTAGCCTGCCTCTCCATGTCATCTCTCAAAGACAGACCTGTAGCCTGCCTCTCCATGTCATCTCTCAAAGACAGACCTGTAGCCTGCCTCTACATGTCATCTTTTAAAGACAGACCTGTAGCCTGCCTCTCCATGTCATCTCTCAAATACAGACCTGTAGCCTGCCTCTCCATGTCATCTCTCAAAGACAGACCTGTAGCCTGCCTCTCCATGTCATCTCTCAAAGACAGACCTGTAGCCTGCCTCTACATGTCATCTCTCAAAGACAGACCTGTAGCCTGCCTCTCCATGTCATCTCTCAAAGACAGACCTGTAGCCTGCCTCTACATGTCATCTCTCAAAGACAGACCTGTAGCCTGTCTCTACATGTCATCTCTCAAAGACAGACCTGTAGCCTGCCTCTACATGTCATCTCTCAAAGACAGACCTGTAGCCTGCCTCTCCATGTCATCTCTCAAAGACAGACCTGTAGCCTGCCTCTCCATGTCATCTCTCAAAGACAGACCTGTAGCCTGCCTCTCCATGTCATCTCTCAAAGACAGACCTGTAGCCTGCCTCTACATGGCATCTCTCAAAGACAGACCTGTAGCCTGCCTCTACATGTCATCTCTCAAAGACAGACCTGTAGCCTGCCTCTCCATGTCATCTCTCAAAGACAGACCTGTAGCCTGCCTCTCCATGTCATCTCTCAAAGACAGACCTGTAGCCTGCCTCTCCAAACAGGGAAATGGTTGTAATTGTTTTTCCACCATTCATTTTTCCCATAGGGTATTTTATGGACACTGAAAATAAGCTCTGTGTTTTGTGAAGGTTTACCCGGTTTTGATAACCGTGTCAATCTCTCTCAGACAAGGGGACTTTTATCAATATTTCAGCTGTTGTGTACATTTGTTTTATTAGATGACTTTATTATTTCATTCCAAGTCATCATCTCATCACTATATCCTGTCTGACAAAATCACTATTTTAGTAGCTCTTCAAAAATAAACAAGGGATACTTTTATGACTGCTGAATATCAACTATCAATCATTTATTTCATGTATTCTCAGGTAGAGTTACCTCAAAAAGAAACTGCTCTCTTTTGCTCTGTCCATCGCACATTCTTCTGTCTCATTTACATAGCAGGTGTAAAAGAAACACACAACGGAAAAGTAGGCACGCAATGGGTTATTGTCGTTGTGGTTAATTGCCATGTTTTCTGTGTGGAATATTGGCCTGTTGGAAACTACAACTCCCTACTACATCGCACAGTTTGCGATGTCTGATTTATCTCTAGAGGAACTGTGCAATGTGTGCACTGAGCTTACAGAAATAAACTGGACAAAATGGAATTAAAATAATTAAACCGAAGAACCTACATTGCTCAGCACTAGTGGCTATTAACCCCTGGTTATTTCCCAACTTACATCTATTTCAGGATGCTACTGGATACTTCATGACAATAATGATTCATACAGTTCTCCTTCCATTGAAATGGGTTATGACAGTTCCCCCCCCCCCCACACACACACACTGCCAGTAAAGCTCATCGGATAGAACCAGTTGTGTTGTGGATAGAACCAGTTGTGTTGTGGATAGAACCAATTGTGTTGTGGATAGAACCAGTTGTGTTGTGGATAGAACCAATTGTGTTGTGGATAGAACCAGTTGTGTTGTGGATAGAACCAATTGTGTTGTGGATAGAACCAGTTGTGTTGTGGATAGAACCAGTTGTGTTGTGGATAGAACCAGTTGTGTTGTGGATAGAACCAATTGTGTTGTGGATAGAACCAGTTGTGTTGTGGATAGAACCAGTTGTGTTGTGGATAGAACCAGTTGTGTTGTGGATAGAACCAGTTGTGTTGTGGATAGAACCAGTTGTGTTGTGGATAGAACCAGTTGTGTTGTGGATAGAACCAGTTGTGTTGTGGATAGAACCAATTGTGTTGTGGATAGAACCAGTTGTGTTGTGGATAGAACCAGTTGTGTTGTGGATAGAACCAGTTGTGTTGTGGATAGAACCAGTTGTGTTGTGGATAGAACCAGTTGTGTTGTGGATAGAACCAGTTGTGTTGTGGATAGAACCAGTTGTGTTGTGGATTGAACCAGTTGTGTTGTGAGTCCTTCCCTTTGTGTGTGTGTCATACTATTTCAAATACTTTCGGGGCCACACTCCCAATATGGAGGCTGAGAGAGAGGGGATGACCCTGGCGTGTGAGCGAGAGAGAGAGAGGAACACTGTGCTGCTGTCATTACACCCTCCTGGGAGGGAGGGAGGGAGGGAGGGAGAGAGAGAGAGAGAGAGAGAGAGACAGAGGCATAGAGAGAGACACAGGCATAGAGAGAGGCATAGAGAGAGAGAGAGAGAGACCAAGAGAGAGAGAGAGAGAGAGAGAGAGAGAGAGCCGGGACGACATGTACCGTAGTGGTTACAGTGTGTGGGTGTCACCGGTACATAGAGTGTGTGTGAGTTTAGTTCATGCTGACCAGGCCCTCTTCTCTGGGTGTGTACAACACTTTGTTCTGTGACTCAGATGTCATGACAGTGTTAATCTCCCCATAACAACTGATTTGGGATCAGTTTCTAAGTGCATTAGTGAGTAAACAGACTGAGTTAAAAAGGCAAACACACACACACACACACACACACACACTAAATACCAGCCAGACTACCGCTGCACGCGACTCATTGGCGCAGTACGAAAGAGGGTCATTACGCAACATTTCAATATGCTCCTAAAATACATCCTCTTGACTCTCTTGTGTCTCATTAACACCCATTGGTGGTTACATCCAACACTTCATACTAGAGACACACCATGTTCCTAACTTTAATCTGGCTCATCTCATACCAGTACAATTTGCCTCTAAAATATAAAGTTCAGGATTTATGCCTGTTTAGAACTGGAGTCAATGTATCAGGATCAGGCTTTAACACCAGAGATGACAGAGAGAGGCCAGGAGTGTGAGAGGGCAGGAGTGTGAGAGGGCAGGAGTGTGAGAGGGAAGGGGTGTGTGAGGGAAGGGGTGTGAGAGGGCAGGGGTGTGAGAGGGAAGGGGTGTGACAGGGAAGGGGTGTGAGAGGGCAGGAGTGTGAGAGGGAAGGGGTGTGAGAGGGAAGGGGTGTGAGAGGGAAGGGGTGTGAGAAGGCAGGGGTGTGAGAGGGAAGGGGTGTGAGAGGGAAGGGGTGTGAGAGGGCAGGGGTGTGAGAGGGAAGGGGTGTGAGAGGGAAGGGGTGTGAGAAGGTAGGGGTGTGAGAGGGAAGGGGTGTGAGAGGGCAGGGATGTGAGAGGGTAGGGGTGTGAGAGGGTAGGGGTGTGAGAGGGCAGGGGTGTGTGAGGGAAGGGGTGTGAGAGGGCAGGGGTGTGAGAGGGTAGGGGTGTGTGAGGGAAGGGGTGTGTGAGGGTAGGGGTGTGAGAGGGTAGGGGTGTGTGAGGGTAGGGGTGTGTGAGGGTAGGGGTGTGAGAGGGTTGGGGTGTGGTAACTGGTAACCTACAGCATAATAAATGTTGCTAATGTCAAGATTAGTGGCGGTGAGTAAGGTAAGTCCTGTTCTGCTCATCTACTCTTCCATGGCGACATGCGTAGTGTCATAATGCCCATTGTGCTAACCAGGGCCCTGCCCAATCACCAATACCCAGTGACTCACTAGGAAGATTACACACTGCACACACACACACATACACTCTTGCATGTACACATACCCAGGTGCACACATACACACCCGCGTGCGTACGCACACAGCATCGTTGGCTGAGACCATGAAAACCTTTAAAATTACCTCAACATTTGATTTGCTGTAAAATTAAATGAATATTGGCAGAAATAATTGTAGAAATGTGTGAAAATAAAAGCGTTAAGTTCAACGATGGATATCCATTAAATGAGATGAAAATGTTCACAATTATTTCTGTCAATATTCACTTCGGTAATTTTACCGCAAATCAAGCATGTTTATCTCTTAATTGTAAAGGTTTTCATCACAGCTGTAAAAGTAGGGCACCAACATTACATTTCCAATAGTCTGCTCCCACCTTGTGGACAATAGGAATGTTGCGGCGTTTGTCCTGTGGATTTCCCCAAGTACTTTATGTAAGGCACTTTCTTTTTGTGGATTTGGTGGTGGGATCGGATAACCTGTCCTACATAAAACAGCTGCAGTTCACACACACATAGGGGTTTTGTACACTTTACACGTGTAAGGGGTATGTACCATGACAGTAATAAGCAACACATTGTTGTCTCAGTCAATGTACAGCGTGTATATTCACTGCTGTTTTCTTCTATCACTTGGAATGAAATGTGTACGTCCCCCTCTGACGTTATCTATTTCAACATGCATGTCTTTATCGGGTGACCTTGGCCAAGCATCCCTACCCCATCCCTACCCCTCACGGTGGCTGAAACAATTAGGCCCTTATAAAAAGAAATAGAAAATACGTTGCTTGCAAATCTACACAATGCAAGACATTGAATTTGGAATCAAAGTCGTTTAAAACCGAGCTCTACTAAGCAGCAATCTCTTTCTCGGCCTCTGCGACTGTTGCCAGGAGCCGGAGATAGACCGGTGACGTCCAATCATCTGCACAGCCCTCTCCTCTTTTCCTAGTTTGAGAGGGCTGGAATTACATGACATCATTTAAAGAGCGCCCCCGTACCACCAACGAGGAAAACAATAAAACTTGAATCCTCACTCCTCCATCTTCCCACGAGCTGGAAGAGAAAACACCTGAGGGTCGTTTGCCATTGGGACGCTTTCCCTTCCCTTGTCGATCTGCCGCGGCGGTATCCCCGATAGTATCGGATTCGGGGAGGGGCGTTCTCTCCACACGGGGAATGGCGGAGCAGCAGGCTGCTGTGCTGAGGATTCAGTGTGGGAGAGAGATGGGGATTTAGCACAATAAGATAGATCCCAGTCCTCTCTGTTTTCCACTCTCTCTCTCTCTGTTGTCGTTCTAAATCTCTGCTGCCCCTGGCCATGGATCCAGAGAAAACGTTGACGTTCTGCCTTGGACTCAAAGCAGAGGCGGTATGTTGACTTACAGATTTTGTATTATCAACATCTTCGCTTGATGTGATTGCTGTGAGTTATGGTGATTTTGTCAACAACTGGGCAATATTATACTGCAGGGGTAGTAGGATACTGTGAATGCCGCCGTGATGTTTTCTAAGAAATGTTCCTAGCTTGCAAGGATTTGTTGTCATTACCGTCGCTTCAGTGGATATCTGTTATTGTTGGAAATAATTAAATTGATATTGCAAAAAATATTTAGGCTTCACAAGACGAAGGTTTTATGGACAGTCTGAAGTTCAAGTTTTTCCTAAATCAGGCCTTTTGAGCATAGATAGACTTGTTGTACAGCACACACACAACTGCATGATTATCCTTCCATTTACGTTTTAATTTAAGACGTGTTGCTGATATCTGAAAGTTGATTTCCTCATCTCATTGTCTGGAAATTAATTTGCTGTAATGCACCAAAGAATGACCTCAATGTTACACAGCCCATAATTAAAAGTGCTTTTAGCTCCCAACCCTCATAATAAAGGTAATTTATAACCCCTCTGCCAATGGTGAAATACTATAGTGCTGATTCAATGAGCTATAGGCCTCGGGACGGGATAATGCAGGGCTGAAGCCCCTGGGCCACAGGGGGCAACAACAAAACAACAACTATGAAGGAAATACAGTGCATTCGGAAAGTATTCAGACCCCTTGACATTTTCCACATTTTGTTACTTTACAGCCTTATTTCGAAAATGTATCAAATAAAATAAAATCCTCAGCAATCTAACCACAATACCCCATAATGGCAAAGCGAAAACAGGCTTTTATATGTTTTTGCACATTTATTAAAATGAAATAACAGAAATACCTTACTTATATAAGTATTCAGACCCTTTGCTTTGAGACTCAAAATTGAGCTCAGGTGCATCCTGTTTCCATTGATCATCCTTTTGATGTTTCTACAACTTGATTGGAGTCCACCTGTGGTAAATTCAATTGATTGGACATGATTTGAAAAGGCACACACCTGTACGTATACGATCCCATAGTTGACAGTGCATGTCAGAGCAAAATCAAACCAAAGAGGTTTCTGGAGGAAACCTGGCACCATCCCTATGGTGAAGCATGGTGGTGGCGGCATCATGCTGTGGGGGTGTTTTTCAGCGGCAGGGACTGGGAGACTAGTCAGGATCATTGGCAAAGATGAACGGAGCAAAGTACAGAGAGATCCTTGATGAAAACATGCTCCAGAGTGCTCAGGACCTCAGACTGCGGTGAAGGTTCATCTTCCAACAGGACAACGACCTTAAGCACACAGCCAAGACAACGCAGGAGTGGCTTCAGGAAAAGTCTCTGAATATCCTTGATAGGCCCAGCCAGAGCCGGGACTTGAAGAATGGGAGAAACTCCCCAAATACAGGTGTGCCAAGCTTATAGAGTCATAGCCAAGAAGACTCGAGGCTGTATTTGCTGCAAAAGGTGCTTCAACAAAGTACTGAGTAAAGGGTCTGAATACTTATGTAAATCTGTTTTTTATTTTTTGATACGTTTTGCGTTGTCATTATGGAGTATTGTGTGTAGATTTATGATGGAAAAAAAATTAATGAATTGTTGAATAAAGCTACAGTAACAAAATGTGGAAAAAGTCAATACTTTCTGAATGCACTTTTTAATTTTTCCTTTATGAGTGTAGGCTGCCTGCTGCCGCTCTGCTAATCATCAGATGGGGGAGGACAGGAGGTAGGGGGCCCACGTGGGTAACTGGGGGGCCCTGCCTTGATTGGGTAACTGATTATTAAATACATTTAAGTAAACTGCATTATAATTAAATGTGACTGGTCAATTGTGTGAATAATGGTCTGGGCCCAAAATCATAGGGGGCCCAATAGGCAAAAAAAAACAGCAACAAGAAACAAATTATGTAATTTTTTAAAATTATAATTCTTATACAACCACAGGAGCCCAATATCAATGTTCAAAATACACCAGAGAGCATAATTTAGCCCCAGAGAATCAACAGTTTATCCCAATAAAGCACATCTGCCAAAATGAAGGAAACACCAACATAAAGTGTCTTAATAGGGTGTTGGGCACCACGATCCAGAACAGTTTCAATGCACCTTGGCATAGATTCTACAAGTGGACCTAAACCAACACCAGAACATATATTCATATCCCTTGTTTACTCAAGTGTTTCCTTTATTTTGACAGTTACCGGGAAGGCCACAGTTTGGGCAACATTCACACCAAATATCAGCTCCAGCTTGTTGGTATGTGACCATAGACATATAATCCATAGAAGGGCAATGGGTCGGACGGCGGCGGGGCAGGGGGCTATAAAAAAACAAAGGCCTGGGGGGGCCTATGATTTCTTACTCCGGCCCTGTATAGGCCTAGAGGTCTTCTCAGCATGGCTAAACACACTGTATATACAGAACAGTGTGTTGCGAGTCAGCTACTAGAATATGTGCAATTACCGTTCTCAAGAGGATCTTTACATTGATTGTAGGCTTAGTTGTAGTGGGTAGTAGTCATGTGTTAGTGTGTATGTTAAAAAAGTGATCTCCGATTGAATACACTCACTAAGAAAACTCCATTATTGTAGGTGTTTACTATCATAGCTGAATTTCTCGCTCGCTCGCACACACACACACACACACACACACACACACTGTTGACTGTCCATCAGGCATTGTGCTATGAACGTTCCTAATCATTTATCTTCTGATGATAATAATATATCTGTTGAGGAGGACAATGTTTCTTCATAACTTCCACTGGTCACTGTTGAAGTGGTCTTAGCTAACGGTCTCTTCTGCCACAACAATCAGCTCCTTTGTATCTGTCCAGGATGCTCCTGCGGTCACATTAGCTCGTAGAAAAAAGGCTTCCAAAAGGGTTCTTCGGCTGTCCCCATGGGAGAACCCTTTTTGGTTCCAGGTAGAACCCTCTGTGGAAAGGGTTTTCTGTACATGGAACCCAAAAGCGTTCTACCTGGAACCAAAAAGGGTTCTTCAAAGGGTTCTCCTATGGGGACAGCCAAAGAACCATTTCAGGTTCTAGATAGCACCGTTGTTTCTGAGTGTATAGCCTATTGTGTAAGAGGTGCCTGGGTTAACCAGGTCTCCCCTCAGTCTGGCCTGTTTTCTTACTCTCTTTACAGGTCCATCATATCTCACAAGGCCAGCCAGCCACACACACACACACACACACACACACACACACACACACACACACACACACACACACACACACACACACGCACACACACACACTGGTGAACAGGCAGGAAGTGAGGAAGTGTGTTAAGCTGTTTGTCTCGCTGTATGTCTGTGGCTTTGCGCCGTGGTTAGGTGTTAGTGTGGGAGACATCTACAACTTGTAGTAGAGGTGTCTTGTGGTTTTTAACATGGTCTCGGGGGATGATTGAATGACCTCTTCAGATCCAGTAATGTATGATGTATGATGTGGTGGGCTAAACCACAGACTCTCAACTTTACAGAGTGGAGGCCAGTGATAATACACGATTTCTCTTCCTGTAGATAAGACTGTTTGGCTGCCTGAAATCCCCTCCTATGCCTGTGAAAGGCATTTACTGAGTTGTCGTTGCCGATCACTCCCAGTCAGTAGGTACAGTAGGTCTCATACTCCCAGTCAGATAAAGTAGGTTTTATACTCCCAGTCAGATACAGTAGGTCTCATACTCCCAGTCAGATACAGTAGGTCTCATACTCCCAGTCAGATACAGTAGATCTCATACTCCCAGTCAGATACAGTAGGTCTCATACTCCCAGTCAGATACAGTAGGTCTTATACTCCCAGTCAGATACAGTAGGTCTCATACTCCCAGTCAGATACAGTAGGTCTCATACTCCCAGTCAGATACAGTAGGTCTTATACTCCCAGTCAGATACAGTAGGTCTCATACTCCCAGTCAGATACAGTAGGTCTCATACTCCCAGTCAGATACAGTAGGTCTTATACTCCCAGTCAGATACAGTAGATCTCATACTCCCAGTCAGATACAGTAGGTCTCATACTCCCAGTCAGATACAGTAGGTCTCATACTCCCAGTCAGATACAGTAGGTCTCATACTCCCAGTCAGATACAGTAGGTCTTATACTCCCAGTCAGATACAGTAGATCTCATACTCCCAGTCAGATACAGTAGGTCTCATACTCCCAGTCAGATACAGTAGGTCTCATACTCCCAGTCAGATACAGTAGGTCTCATACTCCCAGTCAGATACAGTAGATCTCATACTCCCAGTCAGATACAGTAGGTCTCATACTCCCAGTCAGATACAGTAGGTCTTATGCTCCCAGTCAGATACAGTAGGTCTCATACTCCCAGTCAGATACAGTAGGTCTCATACTCCCAGTCAGATACAGTAGGTCTCATACTCCCAGTCAGATACAGTAGGTCTCATACTCCCAGTCAGATACAGTAGGTCTTATACTCCCAGTCAGATAAAGTAGGTTTCATACTCCCAGTCAGATACAGTAGGTCTTATACTCCCAGTCAGATACAGTAGGTCTTATACTCCCAGTCAGATACAGTAGGTCTCATACTCCCAGTCAGATACAGTAGGTCTTATGCTCCCAGTCAGATACAGTAGGTCTCATACTCCCAGTCAGATACAGTAGGTCTCATACTCCCAGTCAGATACAGTAGGTCTCATACTCCCAGTCAGATACAGTAGGTCTTATACTCCCAGTCAGATACAGTAGGTCTTATACTCCCAGTCAGATACAGTAGGTCTTATACTCCCAGTCAGATACAGTAGGTCTTATACTCCCAGTCAGATACAGTAGGTCTTATACTCCCAGTCAGATACAGTAGGTCTTATACTCCCAGTCAGATACAGTAGGTCTTATACTCCCAGTCAGATACAGTAGGTCTTATACTCCCAGTCAGATACAGTAGGTCTTATACTCAATTCTACAGTAACCAGTTGACAGTCCTGCTGACACTGTTGACAACATCTATCTTGCTCTGTGGTAATCGCATCAATCTGTCAATACTGCAGTCTTCATCCTTGTTACATCTTGAGTCAAGATGGACTGGAATAAGTTGCAACCAACCTAAAGAGCAATTCTTCTTTTTCCCCCCTCTCTCAGCCAATCACAATTTCCAATGTGTTGGGATACATCTTACTTTAACTCTGAACCTGACCCAAAAATAACCTGAAAGCTGTTGCCCATCAACAGAGTTACAGTTGACAGTTTGTTGATAGATCTGTAGAACACATATAGGGAACTATCCAAATATAGTGTGATCAAACAATGGGATACAAGATTATCTAGATGTTTTCTAAAATCTCTGGTATTCCGTTCACACTGTCCAGTAACAGTACATTACTATCTTCACTCCTCTAACCAGGCTGACAACTGCTGTTAGTGGTCCTGCCGTCTACAGAGTGGGGTTTCCAGTCCGGAGCTGCCTGTGTAATGTTTATCCCAAACTAGTCTCACACTCCTCTGCTACGGCTGTGTGTGTCCCTCTGTGTGTGTGTTGCTCTGCTACTGTTTGATCAATACCTGGCACAGACGCCAGCTGCTTGTCCTCCCCCTGTACTCTACTGCTGCTGCAGTGCCTCACTTTGTTAGAGAGCAGCAGGAGTTGGATGGATGGAGACTACTAGGAGGACTCTGGGTCAACCCTGATAGGGTGTAATAGTGTGTAGTAGTGTGTAGTAATGTGTAGTAAGTAGTATGTACTAGTTTATAGTAGTGTGTAGTAGTGTGTAGTAATGTGTTGTAATGTGTAGTAGTGTGTAATAGTGCGTAGTAGTGTGTAGTAGGGTGTAGTAGTGTGTAGTAGTTTGTACTAATGTGTAGTAGTGTGTAGTAGGGTGTAATAATGTGTAATAGTGTGTAGTAGTGTGTAGTCGGGTGTACGTTTGTAATAGTCTGTAGAAGTTTGTAATAGTGTGAAGTAGGGTGTAGTAGTGTGTAGTAGTGTGTAATAGTGTGTAGTAGTTTGTAATAATGTGTAGTAGTGTGTAGTAGGGTGTAATAGTGTGTATTAGTGTGTAGTAGTGTGTAATAGTTTGTAGTAGGATGTAGTAGGGTGTAGTAGTACTAGTCAGACATGTAGAGTAGCTACAGTTTTGACTATGTGTGAAGGTTAAAATGGAGGATTTCCCTTACTAACTGATTTGAAATCAGTCATTGTCATTAGCTACTGACTAGTTTCTGTTAGCCTGCACTAGTACCCTCAAACTACACTCTGGACCTCCAAGACAGTCCACTGCTTTTCTTCATTGTTCCCCTCTAATCCTGGGACACCAGGTGGGTGCAATTAATTATCAGGTAGAAAACCTCCTAAACATGTTAAGGTCTAATAACCCTGATCTAGTATACGATTGGGGCTCCATTATGCAATGTGCTTTTTGGTGATATGGGATGACACCAATACAGTGCAGGCTCGGATGATAGGCCTAGTACCAAATCTACCAAATCTATGTGTGAGTTCAAACAGTGCTGGGGGGAGAGATGCAGTGCTGGGGAGAGAGATGCAGTGTTGGGGAGAGAGATGCAGTTTTGGGGGGAGAGGCAGTATTAGGGGGAGAGATGCAGTGTTAGGGGGAGAGATGCAGTGTTAGGGGGAGAGATGCAGTGCTGGGAAGAGAGATGCAGTGCTGGGAAGAGAGATGTAGTGTTGGGGAGAGATGCAGTGTTAGGGGGAGAGATGCAGTGTTAGGGGGAGAGATGCAGTGTTGGGGAGAGAGATGTAGTGTTGGGGAGAGAGATGCAGTTCTGGGGAGAGAGATGTAGTGTTGGGGAGAGAGATGCAGTGTTGGGGAGAGAGATGCAGTTCTGGGGAGAGAGATGCAGTGTTGGGGAGAGAGATGTAGTGTTGGGGAGAGAAATGTAGTGTTGGGGAGAGAGATGTAGTGTTACGGAGAGAGATGCAGTGTTGGGGAGAGAGATGCAGTGTTGGGGAGAGAGATGCAGTGTTGGGGAGAGATGCAGTGTTACGGAGAGAGATGCAGTGTTACGGAGAGAGATGCAGTGTTAGGGGGAGAGATGCAGTGTTAGGGGGAGAGATGCAGTGTTAGGGGGAGAGATGCAGTTCTGGGGAGAGAGATGCAGTGTTGGGGAGAGAGATGTAGTGTTGGGGAGAGAGATGTAGTGTTACGGAGAGAGATGCAGTTCTGGGGAGAGAGATGCAGTGTTGGGGAGAGAGATGCAGTGTTGGGGAGAGAGATGCAGTGTTGGGGGGAGATGCAGTGTTACGGAGAGAGATGCAGTGTTACGGAGAGAGATGCAGTGTTAGGGGGAGAGATGCAGTGTTAGGGGGAGAGATGCAGTGTTAGGGGGAGAGATGCAGTGTTAGGGGGAGAGATGCAGTGTTAGGGGGATAGATGCAGTGTTAGGGGGAGAGATGCAGTGTTGGGGAGAGAGATGTAGTGTTGGGGAGAGATGCAGTGTTAGGGGGAGAGATGCAGTGTTAGGGGGAGAGATGTAGTGTTGGGGAGAGAGATGCAGTTCTGGGGAGAGAGATGTAGTGTTGGGGAGAGAGATGCAGTGTTGGGGAGAGAGATGTAGTGTTGGGGAGAGATGCAGTGTTAGGGGGAGAGATGCAGTGTTAGGGGGAGAGATGCAGTGTTGGGGAGAGAGATGTAGTGTTGGGGAGAGAGATGCAGTTCTGGGGAGAGAGATGTAGTGTTGGGGAGAGAGATGCAGTGTTGGGGAGAGAGATGCAGTGTTGGGGAGAGAGATGTAGTGTTGGGGAGAGATGCAGTGTTAGGGGGAGAGATGCAGTGTTAGGGGGAGAGATGCAGTGTTGGGGAGAGAGATGTAGTGTTGGGGAGAGAGATGCAGTTCTGGGGAGAGAGATGTAGTGTTGGGGAGAGAGATGCAGTGTTGGGGAGAGAGATGCAGTGTTGGGGAGAGAGATGCAGTTCTGGGGAGAGAGATGCAGTGTTGGGGAGAGAGATGTAGTGTTGGGGAGAGAAATGTAGTGTTGGGGAGAGAGATGTAGTGTTACGGAGAGAGATGCAGTTCTGGGGAGAGAGATGCAGTGTTGGGGAGAGAGATGCAGTGTTACGGAGAGAGATGCAGTGTTAGGGGGAGAGATGCAGTGTTAGGGGGAGAGATGCAGTGTTAGGGGGAGAGATGCAGTTCTGGGGAGAGAGATGCAGTGTTGGGGAGAGAGATGTAGTGTTGGGGAGAGAGATGTAGTGTTACGGAGAGAGATGCAGTTCTGGGGAGAGAGATGCAGTGTTGGGGAGAGAGATGCAGTGTTGGGGAGAGAGATGCAGTGTTGGGGAGAGAGATGCAGTGTTGGGGGGAGATGCAGTGTTACGGAGAGAGATGCAGTGTTACGGAGAGAGATGCAGTGTTAGGGGGAGAGATGCAGTGTTAGGGGGAGAGATGCAGTGTTAGGGGGAGAGATGCAGTGTTAGGGGGATAGATGCAGTGTTAGGGGGAGAGATGCAGTGCTGGGGGGAGAGATGCAGTGCTGGGGGGAGAGATGCAGTGTTAGGGGGAGAGATGCAGTGTTAGGGAGAGAGATGCAGTGTTAGGGGGAGAGATGCAGTGTTAGGGGGAGAGATGCAGTGTTAGGGGGAAAGATGCAGTGTTGGGGAGAGAGATGCAGTGTTAGGGAGAAAGATGCAGTGTTGGGGAGAGAGATGCAGTGTTGGGGAGAGAGATGCAGTGTTAGGGGGAGAGATGCAGTGTTGGGGAGAGAGATGCAGTGTTGGGGAGAGAGATGCAGTGTTGGGGGGAGATGCAGTGTTACGGAGAGAGATGCAGTGTTACGGAGAGAGATGCAGTGTTAGGGGGAGAGATGCAGTGTTAGGGGGAGAGATGCAGTGTTAGGGGGAGAGATGCAGTGTTAGGGGGAGAGATGCAGTGTTAGGGGGAGAGATGCAGTGTTAGGGGGATAGATGCAGTGTTAGGGGGAGAGATGCAGTGCTGGGGGGAGAGATGCAGTGTTAGGGGGAGAGATGCAGTGTTAGGGGGAGAGATGCAGTGCTGGGGAGAGAGATGCAGTGTTAGGGGGAGAGATGCAGTGTTAGGGGGAAAGATGCAGTGTTGGGGAGAGAGATGCAGTGTTAGGGAGAAAGATGCAGTGTTGGGGAGAGAGATGCAGTGTTGGGGAGAGAGATGCAGTGTTAGGGGGAGAGATGCAGTGTTAGGGGGAGAGATGCAGTGTTAGGGGGAGAGATGCAGTGTTAGGGAGAGAGATGCAGTGTTAGGGAGAGAGATGCAGTGTTAGGGGGAGAGATGCAGTGTTAGGGGGAGAGATGCAGTGTTAGGGGGAGAGATGCAGTGCTGGGGAGAGATGCAGTATTAGGGAGAGAGATGCAGTATTAGGGAGAGAGATGCATTATTAGGGAGAGAGATGCATTATTAGGGAGAGAGATGCAGTGTTAGGGAGAGAGATGCAGTGTTGGGGAGAGAGATGCAGTGTTGGGGAGAGAGATGCAGTGTTAGGGGGAGAGATGCAGTGTTAGGGGGAGAGATGCAGTGTTACGGAGAGAGATGCAGTGTTAGGGAGAGAGATGCAGTGCCCAGTGCAGCCTGTCCAACAGAGACCCAACGTCAGCTGACAAAAGGCTGACTGCTCATTTGCATGTTTGGTGACATGCCGTCCGGTCAGACTGAGTCGGGTGTAAAAAAACAGCCCAGTGTCTCCGTCCGTGCGAGCATTGTGTCCTCTGTGGCTGGACCCCCGCAGCCCACTGCAACACTAAACAGATAGGCATTTTCCTTTTACTGTTATGCAACCGTCCTCCTGTCTGTCTGAAATGTACACACACAGGCGTTGTGTTGTGTTGCGTTGCGTTCTGTTGTGTGTTTGAGGTAGACGTGCCGAGTACAATGGAGGTATTGTATCCGGGGGTTGTAAGCGTGAAGTGGGCTCGCTCACTGATTTCCAATGCAGATGGACTCTGGTATCTGGGATGATAACACGCTTACAAGTGATCACAATCGCATGGCTCTTTTTTGGTTATGCAAATCCTTTCGCCAATATGTGCTTTTGACTTGATTAATGACTAACCCTTTCTACAGAACTGTCCTGTTCCACAGTTCATGTGAATGCTGGGTCTGTTCAGTAGGAATAACATGTTTTAACTGTGGTCCATCAGGGAAGTTAGTACCAACTAAACTTGCTCAATAAGAACATAGATTTTTCGTTTTCCCTTGCAACATGTACCCTACTACTGAACATAACCCTGTCTGTTAGGGCCTGTCTGTCTGTAAGGGCCAGTCTGTCTGACTGTCTGTCTGTAAGGAGGTGCCAGGCTGGGAAATTGATAAATGATAACCTGAAAATGACATCACGGTTGTTTAGGACTCAGGGTACCTTGTTGTCCCCTGTCACTGCAGGAACACTGAGAGGTTGTTTGTTTGTGTGTGTTTGTGTGTATCAGGTTGAAAGTGTGTCGGGGGTTGATTGTGGTGGCCCTGGAGAGTTTATCTTTTAGGCGCATCCACAGTCAGGCTGTCTGGATAGGTGAACATCCACAGTCAGGCTGTCTGGATAGGTGAACATCCACAGTCAGGCTGTCTGGATAGGTGAACATCCACAGTCAGGCTGTCTGGATAGGTGAACATCCACAGTCAGGCTGTCTGGATAGGTGAACATCCACAGTCAGGCTGTCTGGATAGGTGAACATCCACAGTCAGGCTGTCTGGATAGGTGAACATCCACAGTCAGGCTGTCTGGATAGGTGAACATCCACAGTCAGACAAATGTAAACAAATGTGTGTGTATAGTACCACTGGGAGGACCATATACCCAAAAAACAGACTACTAAATATTGGCACTGGGGGGACCGTATACCCAAAAAACAGACTACTAAATATTGGCACTGGGGGGACCGTATACCCCAAAACAGACTACTAAATATTGGCACTGGGGGGACCCTATACCCAAAAATCAGACTACTAAATATTGGCTTATAGGCATTACAAATGTTAAGTGAACTGGACAAGGTTTTATGGGGAGACTGTATATATTCGATTTTTGTTAGCTAAACTGTAAATACAGATCGAAGGGTTGGCCTCTCTCTCTCTCTCTCTCTCTCTCTCTCTCTCTTTCCTCCCATTCCTTTCTTTCTCTGATGTGCAGCCTGTCTGTCAGTCAGTCTGGCTCTGCCTGTGTAAATGTCAGCTGTATTAACTCCCCCCCCCCCTCTGTTCTCTCTTCTAGATGACCATCTCCCTGCAGGGGCCGGGAGGACCAGCAGCTACGGTAAGGAGTCTAACCTTTCAATATGCAGTCATTCATTCACAACAACCAGCACAACACATAGAAAGGAACTAGCGGTGGGAGGCAAACAAGGAAAACCATTAACAAGAAAAGGGTTGGGAGAGAGGGAGAGAGAGGGAGGGAGAGAGAGAGAGAAGGAGGTGGAAAGGGGTAGGGGAGGGAACTAATAACAGTACAACACTGAAGATGAACTGGGAATGAAGACAAGGGAGGGAGGGAGGGAGAACTAGGGTGTTAACAAGCAAAATTAAGAAAAGGGGGATGGAGAGAGAGAGGGGGGGAGGGGTGAAGAGAGAAAGGGATGGAGGGAGGACACTAGAGGGCTAACACCCATTCTGAAAAAACAAGGAATGTCCATCTCACACTGTGTTGCTACCTGCTCTCATAGCTGCATGGTTTCTACATATTGGATCTGCTGTTTGTCCAGCTCCTGTGAAAAAGGTGTGGTTGTGTATACTGCAAAACCCTCTCCTGGTATCACTAACACGCTAACTAACCTTGAAATAACACGTAAAACAGCCTCAGACTTATGTACCTATAACAAGCATCTTCAGCATGATATCCACTATGGATTAGATAACAGGCCTCAATGCCAAAATCCTAAAGTATCCCTTTAAGTGCTTCCCTCCTGCTGGCCCACAGTCTTCACTCCTGCTAGCCCACAGTCTTCACTCCTGCTAGCCCACAGTCTTCACTCCTGCTAGCCCACAGTCTTCACTCCTGCTAGCCCACAGTCTTCACTCCTGCTGGCCCACAGTCTTCACTCCTGCTAGCCCACAGTCTTCACTCCTGCTGGCCCACAGTCTTCACTCCTGCTAGCCCACAGTCTTCACTCCTGCTAGCCCACAGTCTTCACTCCTGCTGGCCCACAGTCTTCACTCCTGCTAGCCCACAGTCTTCACTCCTGCTAGCCCACAGTCTTCACTCCTGCTAGCCCACAGTCTTCACTCCTGCTAGTCCACGGTCATGTGGATGTTTTGGTCAAAGTGGTCAAACCAGTAGCCTAGTGATTCAGCGGTTTTACATTACACGTCAACGATGATGAATGTGTGGAAAGACCAGATTAAGACTTCCTAGATAACGTTTATTTTCTCATTGCAGATGACTGTGTCTCCAAAGGGTTCAGACATGGGAACCATCAACAAGGTTAGAGATGTATTCTGTTTATGTCTGCTATCCACTGTTTCTCAATAAAACATACAGTGCATTTGGAAAGTATTCAGACCCCTTGACCTTTTCCACATTTTCTTACATTACAGCCATATTCTAAAATGGATTAAATAGTTATTCCCACTCGTCAATCTACACACAACATCCCATAATGACAAAACAAAAACTGGTGATTAGCAAACAAACTAGAAATGTTTGCTAATTTATAAAAAATTTAAAAAAAATTGTATTCAGACCCTTTACGCAGTACTTTGTTGAAGCACCTTTGTCAGTTATTACAGCCTCGAGTCTTCTTGGGTATGATGCTACAAGCTTGGTACACCTGTATTTGGGGAGTTTCTCCCATTTTTCTCTTCAGATACTCTCAAGCTCTGTCAGGTTGGATGGGGAGCGTCACTGCACAGTTATTTTCAGCTCTCTCCAGAGATGTTCGATCAGTTTCAAGTCCGGGCTCTGGCTGGGCCACCCAAGGACACATCCCCACAGCATGATGCTGCCACTAACATGCTTCACCATAGGGATGGTGCCAGGTTTCCTCCAGACGTGACGATTGTCATTCAGGCCAAAGAGTTAAATCTTGGTTTCATTAGACCAGAGAATCTTGTTTCTCATGGTCTGAGAGTCCTTTAGGTGCCTTTTGCCAAACTCCAAATGGGCTGTCATGTGCCTTTTACTGAGGAGGGGCTTCTGTCTGGCCACTCTACCATAAAGGCCTGATTGGTAGAGTGCTGCAGAGATGGTTGTCCTTCTGGAAGGTTCTCCCATCTCCACAGAGGAACACTGGAGCTCTGTCAGAGTGACCATCGGGTTCTTGGTCACCTCCCTGACGAAGGCCCTTCTCCCCTGATTGCTCAGTTTGGCCGGGCGGCCAGCTCTAGGAAGAGTGGTGGTTCTAAACTTCTTCCATTTAAGAATGATGGAGGCCACTGTGTTTTTGGGGACCTTCAATGCTGCAGACATCTTTTGTTACCCTTCCCCAGATCTGTGCCTCGACACAATCCTGTCTCTGAGCTCTACAGACAATTCCTTCGACCTCATAGCTTGGTTTTTGCTCCAATCAATTTAATTTACCACAGGTGGACTCCAATCGAGTTGTAGAAACATCTCAAGGATGATCAATGGAAACAGGATGCATCTGAGCTCAATTTCGAGTCTCATAACAAATGGTCTGAATACTTATGTAAATGAGGTATTTCTGTTTTATATTTTTGTTATATGTTTTTCTAACATTTCACTTTTCACACTTTGTCATTATGAGGTATTGTGTGTAGATTGATGGAGGGAATGTTTTTTTATTGAATCCATTTTAGAATAAGGCTGCAACGTATCAAAATGTGGAACAACGGAATGGGTCTGAATACTTTCCGAATGCACTGTGTATACCTGGTTAAGTAAAGGTCATGAATACATTTTTGTTTGACGCTACCACATCTGAGCCACTCAACTATTCAAGGGTTTGATGACTAGTTAAGTAGTTAAATCAGATGAGATGGCGCTGGGCTGGAACAAAAAAGTGCAACCCTGGGGGGTACTCGTCTCCAACCCCACAACTGGAAATTTGAGAAACACCCTGCTCAAGCTAAACGAACATGTTGTTGTTGTTTACCATGTATGTTGTTGTCATGTCATGTGTTGTCCACTAGGGGGTGAAGGACCAAGCTGGCTCAGGCAGCCAGCCCATGCTCAGTCATAAGTACTGCCCTGGTGTCAACAACAACCCAGGCTACCTGTGTGAGACCGGCCACTGCTGTGGGGAGACAGGATGCTGCACCTACTACTATGAGCTGTGGTGTGAGTAACAACCAGTCGATACCAGCCAAGAGGCTTGTCTTGTCAGCATTTGCTGTCACACAGCTATACCGATGCATTGTGGTATGTAACCAGACCAGATCGGGAGTTTAACATGAGCAAGCCCTTAAGGCTGGTCCTCTGGTCAAACTGTAGACGGTTTGTCTTATTACGGTATAATAAATATCAATTTATTAAAGCCTTTTCAATGTGATTATGCAACAGTATAGCTACCAGAGGCTGTTTAATAATTGGGATTAATAAAGTTGCTTGAATTCAATTCAGTATTGCCAGTGTCTCTGTGTGTCTGTATCCTGCAGGGTTCTGGCTGCTGTGGACCATCGTGATTCTGTTCAGCTGTTGCTGTGCCTACCGCCACCGGCGGGCCAAGCTGCGTGTCCAGCAGCAGCAGAGACAGAGGGAGATCAACCTGATCGCCTACCACGGAGCCTGCAACTACCCTGCGTCCATGTTGGACCTCAGTACGTATAGCTACGCTCGCCTCTCTCCCCGGTCCTTTCATTGTCTGCGTCACCTTATCGTCTTATTAGCAGGACCTGGGTTCAAATAGCATTTGAAATGTATGCTCATTTGCTTGAGTCTGTCTAGGGTGCTAGATTGGTTGGATTTGAACTTTTGGGACTATTCCATTGGCTGCATTGTGCCAGGGAAGGTCAAGGAAGTACAACTTATAGCCCCGATGCAGTCTTCTTAATTTTATTTTCAAATGTAAACAACTCCGGATATATTTTGGTATAATTTGTTTTCCTGAGCCTCCTTTTGCCATTGAAACGCTCAGTCTGATTGTGTGGGCGTGTTGATACAATTGTTAATATACAGTATTTACATACACAACCCTGACTGGCGGATAGGAGTGTTTAGACTCTAGAGCCTAGACTCTAGTACCCCTCCAAAGTAGGAGGATACATACGCAAATAAAAGATGACTAGTCATTGGTCAGAATAATCAGATCTGATTGTGATGTCATGATCTGGGCCACAAACTCCATCTCGCCTGAACAGGCTGAAATTCCAGGATTTTTTTTCAAACAGCTCTTACACAAAAAGGGCATTATCATAATTTTGTCAATTTCAGAGTGTCATTTCAACCTCATAGTGTAGAAGTCCCTATTGCTGGTCATGTAACCCTAGTGGTTAGGAGATTAAATTGATTATTTGTCATGTGTTATACTGTAGGTTTCCTGGCCTCCTTCAAGCTGCCGTCCTATGAGGAGGTGGCAGCCCAGCCCCCCTCACCCCCTCCATCCTACAGCTCCGTCTTTGCTCTGCAGGGGGCGATGGGGGGCGCCACCGCTTACACAGCCACCCCTTACGGTTCAGCCTACCCCCATCACCACCAGCAACAACCCCTCGGCCCTCCCTCCTACTTGGTTAGCTCCAGGGCGGGCCCCAGCGGTGCTGGTGGTGGCCTGACCTCATCTCAGAGTTCAGACAACTACACCAGCTGCTCCTGCGAGTCCTGCTCCCTCCTCACCTCCCCATCCAGCAACTCCTTCTCTGTCCAGGTGACCTACGAGACGGATAATACCAGCCATGCCTCCACGCCCGGTAGCGAGGTTGGAGGTGGAGGGAGGGAGGTCCTGAGAGGCTTCCCCAGGGAGGGTTCATCTCTGGAGGGAGTTGTGTCTGCCAGGTCCCCTTTGTCTCCTGGAGGATATCCAGCTCCTCCTCTGCCCCCTCCTCCACCTGAACCTCTACCTACACCTTCTCCCACAACGTCTTCTCCTCTCCCTCCCACTCTCCCCCCTCCCAAACTATCTTCTCCCTCTCCACTTCCTCCTTCACATCATCCGCCACTCCCTCCACTCATCCTTATGAACCCCCTGGCTGTGCTGGCTGAGCAAAGAGGGGTAGAGGGCGGCCTGAGTGAGGGTGGGGTCACAGAGAGACAGAGCCCTTCCATCCTCTCTCCCCCCAAGCCCACCCAGTCTCCCCCCAAACACGCCCTCTTCTCCACCAACGTGGACTTCTTCGAGCCCGTGGAGAAAGAGAAGAGAGAGGAAGAGGAGGAGGAAGAGGAGGATGAAGATCATTTCCGTCACCGCCGGCTCACAGGCGACTCCGGCATCGAAGTGTGCCGCTGCCAAGTGAAGAGCGAGGAAGAGGATGTGGAGAAGAAGGTGGAAGAATATCAAGTTGGAGGAGGGGATGGAGAGGAGGGGGCGGATTTCCTCCATGACAGTGTGGACTGTTCCCTCCGAGCGCAGCAGGTCGCCCAGTGTGGCCACGCCTCCTCGGCCATCCCCAGGAGCGGGGACGCCATCATCACCGTGGAGTCGTCATGAGGACAGCCAATGAGGGCCAAATAATTTGGTCAGGTGACCAAAACTCACTTGACTGACAACAAATGGAGCCAATGGAGCTTAAAAGTGTTTACTTTGACCCAGTAGCACCCCCTACTGTTCAAACCAGGAAGGAAGCCAAGCCCCACATCAACTAGTATGGGCCTGCTTGTGTTAACGGCTTACTGTAGTAATGTAAAGTCACCATAGTAACACAGAGGAAGAGGATCATCACAGCCTTCTAATTGAAAGGAGGAAGGAAGTCGTTACAGAGGGAGTCGGACAGTTTATCTGTGTTGATCTTTCTGACGGTCATTATCATTCTGTCCCGCTGCGCTGCCACCAGGAACAAAGACACCTTTTATTATTTCTCAAAGTGCAGAAACCAATGCTGCAGTGAAACTGCTAATTATACTCTCTCTCGCTCTCTCTTTCTGTCTCTCTGTCTTTCTGTCTCTCTGTCTCTCTCTCTCCCTTTCTGTCTCTCTCTCTCCCTCTCTGTCTCTCTTTCATCACAGGAAGAGGAGCAACAGCTGCATGAGACAGTATAAAGTCAGCATAATGTTCACACAGTCTCCCTCGCACACACACACACACACACACACACACACACACACACACACACACACACACACACACACACACACACACACACACACACACAACAGCCCACCTGCTGTGTCTGAAGCTCTGCTGCACCTGCCCTTTTGCTTTGCAAAAATACCTCCCGCTTTCTTCCTCTCCCATCCTCCCATCAGAGTACTGTTAGCTCCTCTTCTCTTCTCCTCCTCTCCTCCTCTCCCATCCTCCCATCAGAGTACTGTTAGCTCCTCTTCTCTTCTCCTCCTCTCCCATCCTCCCATCAGAGTACTGTTAGCTCCTCTTCTCTTCTCCTCCTCTCCCATCCTCCCATCAGAGTACTGTTAGCTCCTCTTCTCTTCTCCTCCTCTCCCATCCTCCCATCAGAGTACTGTTAGCTCCTCTTCTCTTCTCCTCCTCTCCCATCCTCCCATCAGAGTACTGTTAGCTCCTCTTCTCTTCTCCTCCTCTCCTCCTCTCCCATCCTCCCATCAGAGTACTGTTAGCTCCTCTTCTCTTCTCCTCCTCTCCTTCTCTCCCATCCTCCCATCAGAGTACTGTTAGCTCCTCTTCTCTTCTCCTCCTCTCCCATCCTCCCATCAGAGTACTGTTAGCTCCTCTTCTCTTCTCCTCCTCTCCTTCTCTCCCCATCCTCCCATCAGAGTACTGTTAGCTCCTCTTCTCTTCTCCTCCTCTCCCCATCCTCCCATCAGAGTACTGTTAGCTCCTCTTCTCTTCTCCTCCTCTCCCATCCTCCCATCAGAGTACTGTTAGCTCCTCTTCTCTTCTCCTCCTCTCCTCCTCTCCCCATCCTCCCATCAGAGTACTGTTAGCTCCTCTTCTCTTCTCCTCTTCTCCCATCCTTCCATCAGAGTACTGTTAGCTCCTCTTCTCCTCCTCTCCTCCTCTCCCATCCCTCTCTCTCAGAGCAGCCTGCCTTTGACGAGGACCAGTGGTTGATGTTGCCGTTGGATGTACAGTCATTGACAAGGTGAGACTGGGTCTAGTCTAGTTACAAGCTGGTACAGACTGACCTCGCTGTCTGACACTCACATTGACCTGTTGTTGCGCTGCTGCTCGGACGATCGGCAATCTGCAAGGCAATAATGATATGAACAATGATTATGACGATGGACAAGAGCCATTGAAATCACTCCAAGACTGTCTGACTGTCCGTTGGATTCTGAGTGGTCAGTGACAAAAATATGAACACTGAGAAAGAGGTGGTGTGTACAGTTACAACACGCCAAGACTTTGCATTGGTTTTCTGATACCTATTCTAGTGCTGTTTCACTGTTAGCTGATGGTACACATCCAGACTTTGTCCTATTCTGACATTTCAAAAGAGGAATTGTGGTGTGTATTTCTCCCAAGGTTTAGAACTATGTACCATGTGAATTGATCTTAGTGTGCTCTCTACCCAATCTACGCCATCTTCTCTCTGTCCTCTTCGATGGAGTTTCCTTATCTGCTCAATTGCTCGTTCAACAGCCTAACTCTAACTTTAAACCTTCACCTATGATATTGAATGTAATCATTTGCATATTAGCAACACCAAGCAAAGGAAGTGAAATGGAACATTTTAACTGGAAATGAAGTGCTAACTGGACGAAGGACTGTTAATATCAGAAGTTACAGCTTTGATTTCAAGGCATTGCACTTGATTTTCGTCATCTGTATTGAAGTGCCCCTTTTGTCGTGATCTAGACTGTTTCATCGTAAATAGTGCCCTCTCCCATATTGTCCTAGACCTAGAGCGAATGGAGGAGTTGTTTTGTGAGCTTTTCAAACTGGAACCGCGTTAGGGCTTTCTCTCGTGTGCTTTGCTGTTGTGTGTTTATGTTCATCTTTAATAATCATGAATCATTTATTTTTTAAGTCAACAGAACCATTTTACCATAATCGCCTAAGGATTGTTACAGATTGAGTACTCACTAGTCAATTACAGAATGACTCACTTTAAACAGCGATCAAAATATACTGCCGAATGTTATTGTGCTGAACAGGCGTAGTGTGAAAATGAGACAAATCACAGCTTTCATTTCATGTTGTTGTTATTGTCACATATATAGTTATCTGAAGGCTACATTTAGTTTCTCTGGTAACAAGCAGTGGCTTCATACTGTAGGAATAGTTACCATGGATTTCCCATGTACTGAGTCTTGTTTGAGACCCAAGCCTGACTTCAAAGCTATTGACCTCTAGATTGGCTCAAAGCTACAGTAGATTGATTTTAACACTGTAACCAGTTGGACTATTCTCTGCGACTAGCATCAAGGTGATGATGGAGATCTTGTTATCTGGGCTGGAGGAATAGCATGTTAACTCTTAGTGTGACAACAACCACAGACAGGAGATGATCCTTGCATTTCATCTCTCTTTCACCACTATGTGTGTGTGTTTATGTGTGTGTGCATGGGTGTGTGTTTATGTGTGTGTGCATGGGTGTGTGTTTGTGTAAAGCTCTTATTCGGCAGCTTATGTATAATTACAGTTATTGCTGATCAGTCACTCGCTCCCACTGGCTCATTCACCTGGGTGGACATTTCTGGGAAAATGTTTTTTTTTATACCAGATTTCCATGTTCAGACATCCTGTATGGTTAAAGGAAACATTGTGTACGTGTGAACGGTGGGAATCAGAGACTATCACAAAGCATGATGTCATGTCATCACGTCGGTCAGTGCAGCCGCATAGCTGAGCGTGGGGGGGGGGGGGGGGGGAGAGATGGGGAGAGAACAAGAGAGAGAGGGGTGGAGAGAGAGAGGGAGAGAAAAGGGGCGATAGAGGGAGAGTGAGAGGGGGGAGAGAGAAAGAGAGAGTGGGAGAGGGGTGGTGAGAGGGGGGGAGAGAGAAAGAAAGAGAGAGGGAGAGAGAGGGGGGGAAATAGAGAGAGGGAGAGAAAGGGGGGAGAGAGAGGGAGAGGGGGGAGAGAGCGATAAAGAGAGAGAGAGGGGGAGAGAGGGGGAGAGAGAGAGTGAGAGAGAGACAGAGAGAGAGAGAGAGAGAGAGCGAGAGAGAGAGAGAGAGAGATAACATGAACAGCCAGTGGGCTCATTGCTCCTCTGTGTCTTGCTGAGGGAGAGGCTGTTTTTCATGACTAAGTATTTGGGTTCTACTCTGTCATGTAGTACTGTCCTATGTGTGGTTGTCTTCTAGTCGTATACCCAAACCCATGTTCAGCAGTACTATTTCAGCAGTCTCTTTTTTAAAGATACTCACAGTACAACTATGAAACCCATGTTCAGCAGTACTACTTCAGCAGTCTCTTTTTTAAAGATACTCACAGTACAACTATGAAACCCATGTTCAGCAGTACTACTTCAGCAGTCTCTTTTTTAAAGATACTCACAGTACAACTATGAAACCCATGTTCAGCAGTACTACTTCAGCAGTCTCTTTTTTAAAGATACTCACAGTACAACTATGAAATCCGAGACGTGCAAAAGAAAAGGTACATGTTTAGCAATAGAATGGCATTAACTGTTACCCCTTCCTCTGATCATTATAGGTTGAAAACTGGTTGTAATCAAGTTGTAAACCTGTTATAATGACAACATTTACCTGTCGATAGTGATCATTGACTTGTGAAACTTCATTTTAATAAGAACCATGTCTGTTTCAAAGGTACCCTTTAACTACAGGTCTCAGACCAGCTGACTCGACCCCCACTCCTAATCTTGACCATTGGGACATGAGAAGCAAAGCTGACCTCAGAGCAGCTCCTTTTGTGACTATGACCATTTCTTTTGCCTTGTCAGCTGCCAGTTGTTTCCTATGAACAGTATGCTTCTTCTAGCCTGGTCCCCTATCTGTTTGTGCTGTCTTCTCAGATCTGGAACCAGGCTATGCCCCCCCCCTGCCCAGTCCCTTTGTTGATAGGCCAAGGCAAAATGTCAGACTGTTACCTCGCCTAGTTATTATGACTGCGATTGGATGTTGACCCTGTTTTTCTGATACTATATAGCCTCCTCTATATTTGTACTATTAGCTACTACCTTTATTTTGTATACCCTGAGAATTTAATTAGAAGCATCGGTACAGCAGAAGCCACTGCTCCAAAACCGCCATAAAAAGCCAGACTACGGTTTGCAACTGCACATGGGGACAAAGATCGTACTTTTTGGAGAAATGTCCTCTGGTCTGATGAAACAAAAATAGAACTGTTTGGCCATATTGACCATCGTTGTTTGGAGGGAAAGGGGGAGGCTTGCAAGCCGAAGAACACCATCCCAACTATGAAGCACGGGGGTGGCAGCATCATGTTGTGGGGGTGCTTTGCTGCAGGAGGGACTGGTGCACTTCACAAAATAGATGGCGTCATGAGGAACAAAAATTATATTGAAGCAACATCATAAGACATAAGTCAGGAAGTTAAAGCTTGGTTGCAAATGGGTCTTCCAAATGGACAATGACCCCAAGCATGCTTCCAAAGTTGTGGCAAAATGGCTTAAGGACAACAAAGTCAAGGTATTGGAGTGGCCATCACAAAACCCTGACTTCAACTCCATAGAACATTTGTGGGCAGAACTGAAAAATCGTGTGCGAGTAAGGAGGCCTACAAACCTGACTCAGTTACACCAGCTCTGTCAAGAGGAATGGGCCACAATTCACCTAACTTATTGTGGGAAACTTGTGGAAGGCTACCCGAAACGTTTGACCCAAGTTAAACAATTTAAAGACAATGCTACCAAATATTAACTGAGTGTATGTAAACTTCTGACCCACTGGGAATGTGATGAAATATAATAAATCATTTTCTCTACTATTATTCTGACATTTCACATTCTTAAAATAAAGTGGTGATCCTAACTGACCTTAAACAGGTAATTCTTACTACGATTAAATGTCAGGAATTGTGAAAAACTGAGTTTAAATGTATTTGGCTAAGGTGTATGTAAACTTCCGACTTCAACTGTATGTGATATACACTGAGAGTACAAAACATTAAGAACACCTTCATAATATTGAGTCCCCTCCTATGTTAACTCCAATGCTTCCCACAGTTGTGTCAAGTTGGCTGGATGTCCTTTGGGTGGGGGACCGTTCTTAATACACACAGGGAACTGTTGAGCGTGAAAAACCCAACAGCGTTGTGCCTGGCACCCACTACCATACCCTGTTCAAAGGTACTTCAATCTTTTGTCTTGCCCATTCAATCTCTAAATGGTATACATACACAATCCATGTCTCAATTGGCTTACCTGAATTCACCTGGTCAGTCTTTGTCATGGCAAGAGCAGGTGTTCATCATGTTTTGTACACTCAGGGTTCATGAAGCCATAGCAACTATGTGATATACATGTAGCTATAGCAACTATGTGATATACATGTAGCTATAGCAACTATGTGATATACATGTAGCTATAGCAACTATGTGACTGTTAGTTAATTATATTGAACAATGTGTATTCCTTGAGGGTATGCTACTGTACAAGTAATTGCAATTCTCAGTCTCAGTCTCTTCAGTCTCTTCTGTCTATCATGCATGTTTGGTTCTGAGAGAGAAGGTTGACAGCACTGTCACCAGTGTAACTGTATGTATCATCATTGCAGCTATTGATTATAATAAACATATTCATGATGAAGGTATTGATTATAATAAACATATTAATGATACAGCTATTGATTATAATAAACATATTCATGATGAAGGTATTGATTATAAGAAACATATTAATGATGAAGGTATTGATTATAATTAACATATTAATGATAAAGATATTGATTATAATAAACATATTAATGATAAAGCTATTGATTATAATAAACATATTAATGATGAAGGTATTGATTATAATAAACATATTAATGATAAAGATATTGATTATAATAAACATATTAATGATAAAGGTATTGATTATAATAGGCTTCCTAAAGCTTAACGCTTATTGATGGTGATATTTGTTCATTTGATGCTATTGTCTGTTGACCAGTCTCAGCCCCTTTTTCAGAAACGTGACATTATGAATATCTCATTGGTTCATTCTGTATTCCCTGTGTGTAGCAAATATACAGACTAATGACATGGTGATTTCTAATCCATCTCTCGGTGTAACACATGCTACCACTGTACTCTGTACTGACGTTGTTGACTTGGTTCTTTCCCATCTCAACCAGTGCTTTTTCAGATGCTTCATTGCGTATTAGGTTGAATATTTATGTCACTCTCTCACCTACAGGTCCTGGTTTTTACCATATTGGACTTGGTCGTCCACAATGATTATTATGAAACGAACTGTGGATTTTGTGTGGAAATAAATGTTGCAAAGTGCTGCACCAACACTAGTCTAGGTGCAGGTTTTTATTTGCTTGCACAGCATTGAACATGGATGAGAACGGCGCCGGAGGAGATGGCTGCCTTTTTACGGGCTCTATCAGGAATCAAGGTAAGAACCAAGTGCAGACTGTGTGAAGTAACAATGTCATTACGACAGGTCACGGCAGGCAAGGGTCGATGATCCAGAGTAGTAGCAAGGTACTGGACGGCAGGCAGGGTCAGGGATGGGCAGAATGGTCAGGAGGGCGGGTACAGGGTCAGGACAGGCAAGGGTCGATAATCCAGAGTAGTAGCAAGGTACTGGACAGCAGGCAGGGTCAGGGACGGGCAGAATGGTCAGGAGGGCGGGTACAGGGTCAGGACAGGCAAGGGTCAAAAACCAGGAGGACGAGAAAAAGAGAGACTGGGAAAAAACAGGAGCTGACAGGACGAACGCTGGTAAGCTTGACAAACAAGACAAACTGGCCACAGACAAACAGAGAACACAGGTATAAATACACAGGGGATAATGGGGAAGATGGGTGACACCTGGAGGGAGGTGGAGACAGGTGAAACAGATCAGGGCGTGACAGGCTCCTAATCAATTGTGCTATTTTGTGTGTTTTTTCATGTAGTTTGTAACTTATTTTGTACATAATGTTTCTGCCACCATCTCTTATGACCCCGAAAAGAGCTTCTGGATATCAGAACAACGATTACTCACCTCGAACTGGACAAAGATTTTTATTTAACGAGTCGGTTGCGAAGGATGTACTCCAGACACCGGACCAGGCCCAAATCCCAGCATTTGCATGAAGAAACAATGCCTATACAGAGGACGCAGGTCCGGGTGCCTTGTTAGACTTGTCGGCGAGCAGGTAACCCACCTCTACCATCCGTCCTATTGGCCAACGTGTAATCATTGGAGAATACACTGGATGAGCTCCGTTCAAGACTGTCCTACCAAGACTGTCCTTAAAACAGTTTCACCAAGTTGTGGCTGAACGATGACATGGACAATATAAGGTTGGCTGGTTTTTCCGTGCATCAGCAAGACAGAACAGCTGCCTCCGGTAAGACAAGGTGTGGCGGTCTATGTCTATTTGTCAATAATAGCTGGTGCGCAAAATCAAATATTAAGGAAGTCTCAAGGTTTTTCTCCCCTGAGGTAGAGTATCTCATGGTAAACTGTAGATCACACTATTTACCAAGGGAGTTTATCTTTATTTTTCATAGCTCTCTATATTGGCCTCCCGAGTGGCGCAGTGGTCTAAGGCACTACATCTCAGTGCAAGAGGCTGCAGTACCTAGTTTGAATCCAGGCAGCAATGTCATATGGGCGTCACTGCAGTACATAGTTTAAATCCAGGCAGCTTCACATCTGGCCATGATTGGGAGTCCATAGGGCGGTGCACAGTTGGCCCAGCGTCGTCCGGGGTAGGCAGTCATTCTAAATAAGAATTTGTTCTTAACTGACTTGCCTAGTTAAATAAAGGTTATATTTAAAAAATATATTATTTACCACCACAAACCGATGCTGGCACTAAGACCGCACTCAACGAGCTGTATAAAGCCATAAGCAAACAAGAAAATGCTCATCCAGAGGCGACACTCCTAGTGGCCGGGGACTTTACTGCAGGGAAATCCGTTTCACCAAGTTTCTACCAGCATGTTACACGTGCAACCAGAGGGGAATAAACTTTTAGAAGCAAAAACTAAAGCAGGAAGTACCAGTGACTCGATCAATACGGAAGTGGTCAGATGACGCAGATGCTAAGCTACAGGACTGTTTTGCTATCACAGACTGGAATATGTTTGTAAAGCTATGATTGTCCAAAACGGGTCCCCACCCGTCTTCTACTGTTGTTCTCCTCTGCAGTCGCCCGGTATACGGTGACTTGTCGTGTAGTCCTGAACAGAACTGCAGAGTTGATTCTCCTTCCATTCGCTCTGGAAGATGCTTCTTTGAAGATAGGCTAGCCAGCCGTGTCGATGGTTCCCAATGGGGTGACGAGAGTAGCGTTCTCTGGTGGTTTTGAGTAGTAGTAGTATGGTTCTACTGTAATTCACTTTTCTAGATACTTTACTAAGGACAGCTAATCAGCCGCACCAGTGATTGTCCGGGAGGTGACTTTATCGTCTCTACCTCGTGTTGAGATTCAGAGTTCAAACCACTTTAAACGTGAGCTGCAGCTCTATGTCTCTCTGGTCTGATATGTTAATTCTTAACCCATCATTTTACACAGTTTGTTCAAAAGGGGCGGTTTCGTCAGGCTGACACGCTCTCTGACCACACTCAAGGGGGCGGTGACTACTTACTGTGCGCAGTTCATTTCCTCTTATAGTTTCTAAAATCACAACCCCCTCTTAACAAAAACACTTTCATCAGGTTTCATATAGCATGCGCAACGCAGAGGATGGACATTTCGTACATGTAGTGTGTATACTTTTCAAGTTACAGTATTTCCTTTATAACATTTTTTATGACATCACAAAATAACACACAATATGACAATCTTCTTTAGACCGCTTTTGACCATTCCCCACATTCTATGTTAGAAACATTGTTCCAGTATTCGCTTTAGAACATGTTAGCGTTTTGGTGGGAAAAAGTATGTGAAACAAAGGCATATTCCTCTAGTGAACATTGGAGAGGGAGATGCTGAATGTTCTGTCCTTGATTTACAACAGGGTGTGAGGTGCTAACCCCCAAAAAGATTTGTCATGGGTCCTCAGATCCTCAAAAATTCCTACAGCTGCACCATCGAGAGCATGGTTGCATCACTACCTAGTATGGCAACTGCTCGGCCTCTGACCGCAAGGTGCTACAGAGGGTAATGCGTACGGCCCAGTACATCACTGGAGCCAAGCTTCCTGCCATCCAGGACCTCTACACCAGGCGGTGTCAGAGGAAGGTCCTAAAAATTGCCAAAGACTCCAGCCAACCTAGTCATATACTGTTCTCTATGCTACCGCACGGCAAGCGATACTGGAGTGCCAAGTGTAGGTCCAAAAGGCTTCTTAACAGCTTCTACCCACAAGCCATACCCACAAGACTGCTGAACAGCTAATCAAATGGCTACTTAACAGCTTCTACCCCCAAGCCATAAGACTCCTGAACAGCTAATCAATTGGCTACTCGGACTATTTTCCTTGATTTCCCCCCCCCCCTTTTTTACGCTGCTGCAACTCGCTATTTATTATCTATGCATAGTTGCTTTACCCCTACCTACATGTGCATATTACCTCAACTACCTCGACTAAACTGTAGCCCTGCACATTGACGCTGTACCTGTATCCCCTGTATATAGCCTTGTGAATGTTATTTTATTGTTGCTCTTCTATTTTTTAAACTTTTTTAATTTTTTTATTTAGTAAATACTTTTCTTGACTCTTTACTTATTTTTTAAAAATGCCATTGTTGGTTCAGGGCTTGTAAATTAGCCTTTCACTGAAATGTCTACACCTGTTGTATTCGGCACGTGTCAAATATAATTTGATTTGAAAGCTTGTGTCTGAGAAAATGACTGATAGTGAGTAGTCTCAATAATAAGTAGTCTGTTTTAATGCAGCAGTCAGGTTTTTGTAGCAAATAGCCTATAATTATTGACTGACCTTGGAATTTCTCTGCTGTTGTTTCTTTTTGCTACACAGTCTTGCTAACACCAGCCTCTACGTCATCCAAGCTAGTGGCTACTGCACTAAAGAGCCAATCAAGAATTGCATGTTGCGTTGGCGCCATCTTGTGTGAGTTTTGGCCATCTCAATTGCAGAACAAAAAAATGACATTTCCCCTGTCTTCTATTCGTAAAGGTAGGCAGATACACCCATATGTATCAACCATCCCATAGTAAGAGTTCTGATCTAGGATCAGGTCCCCTCTGTCCAGGTAATCTTATTTGTGGTGATCTACACTAAATGGCAAACCTGAACCTAAATCTGCTCTCCTACTATTGAGACACTCTTCTCTTACTTTTCTTAAATCACCACTGGACAAGCAACCCATTGCAAAGCCACAGCTACGGAGCTAGCCCTAACATCAACATCCACCCACCACTAGGCTGTCACAGAACAGCGCCCGGTTTCCCAAAAGCATCTTAACGCTAAGTTCCTCCTATGGTTCTAACCATAAACGTAGCCTTAAGATGCTCTTGTGAAACCGGGCCCATATCTGTGAGAGCTGTACTGGTCTGATGAGATGCCAAAGCCACAAAGAGGTCCAGTGGTATTCAGGTGGTGAGCCACACATCTGACATGCTGCCGTCACATTTTACAAGCATTTCAACAACCTGCTTCATTACGCTGTGGAGCATCAACAGCATTAAGTCCCTGTTTGGAGCAACAGTCAGCAAGATTGTAACCAAAGGCATCTGACTTGACATAATGCTGAGGACTGGGAGTTTGTTTGTGGTCCAAGATCAAGGGCTGAGTTGACACCAATACACTTGAACATATCCAGCAAATGTTTATATGAATTTGGTTAACATTTCAATAAATGTAGTGTGGAGTGATGGCCATCGCCTCCTAAATACTAACACAAAAACCTCAATCCCCATATGGCATTGCTGCCTGAAGGCGTGGCTTTCTAATTAGACAGACTTGTAAAGGTGTTTGAGAGCACACAGCCAAGGTAACTAAGTAGCCTTCATAGAGATAGATATCAGTGCCATTATAGTGTTTGTGACAGCATAGGCAGAGCCATTGAGGCTACAACCCATTGGAATCCCCACCCAGTTGACTACTTGACTACATTCAAATGTCGGATGATGGCAATGTCCAATAACAATGGCAATGTGCATCCTAAAATGTGTTATATCCACAATGAGTCCTCTATCTATCTCTATGGTAGCCTTGCACAAGCCTTGGCTTGTGGGAGCTGGAACGGCTCATAGGAGCAGGAGCCTATCTCTTGTAGATGACATGGAGCCAGTGGGTTTGGCGACGAGTATGAAGCGAGGGCCAGCCAACGAGAGCGTACAGGTCGCAATGGTGGGTAGTATATGGGGCTTTGGTGACAAAACGGATGGCACTGTGATAGACTGCATCCAATTTGTTGAGTAGTTTGTTGGAGGCTATTTTGTAAATGACATTGCCGAAATCGAGGATTGGTAGGATGGTCAGTTTTACAAGGGTATGTTTGGCAGCATGAGTGAAGGATGCTTTGTTGCGAAATAGGAAGCCAATTCTAGATTTAACTTTGGATTGGAGATGTTTGATATGGGTCTGGAAGGAGAGTTTACAGTCTAACCAGACACCTAAGTATTTGTAGTTGTCCACGTATTCTAAGTCAGAGCCGTCCAGAGTAGTGATGTTGGACAGGCGGGTAGGTGCAGGTAGCGATCGGTTGAAGAGCATGCATTTAGTTTTACTTGTATTTAAGAGCAATTGGAGGCCACGGAAGGAGAGTTGTATGGCATTGAAGCTTGCCTGGAGGGTTGTTAACACAGTGTCCAAAGAAGGGCCGGAAGTATACAGAATGGTGTCGTCTGCGTAGAGGTGGATCAGAGACTCACCAGCAGCAAGAGCGACCTCATTGATGTATACAGAGAAGAGAGTCGGTCCAAGAATTGAACCCTGTGGCACCCCCATAGAGACTGCCAGAGGTCCGGACAACAGACCCTCCGATTTGACACACTGAACTCTATCAGAGAAGTAGTTGGTGAACCAGGCGAGGCAATCATTTGAGAAACCAAGGCTGTTGAGTCTGCCGATGAGGATGTGGTGATTGACAGAGTCGAAAGCCTTGGCCAGATCAATGAATACGGCTGCACAGTAATGTTTCTTATCGATGGCGGTTAAGATATCGTTTAGGACCTTGAGCGTGGCTGAGGTGCACCCATGACCAGCTCTGAAACCAGATTGCATAGCAGAGAAGGTATGGTGAGATTCAAAATGGTCGGTAATCTGTTTGTTGACTTGGCTTTCGAAGACCTTAGAAAGGCATGGTAGGATAGATATAGGTCTGTAGCAGTTTGGGTCAAGAGTGTCCCCCCCTTTGAAGAGGGGGATGACCGCAGCTGCTTTCCAATCTTTGGGAATCTCAGACGACACGAAAGAGAGGTTGAACAGGCTAGTAATAGGGGTGGCAACAATTTCGGCAGATAATTTTAGAAAGAAAGGGTCCAGATTGTCTAGCCCGGCTGATTTGTAGGGGTCCAGATTTTGCAGCTCTTTCAGAACATCAGCTGAATGGATTTGGGAGAAGGAGAAATGGGGAAGGCTTGGGCGAGTTGCTGTTGGGGGTGCAGTGCTGTTGACAGGGGTAGGAGTAGCCAGGTGGAAAGCATGGCCAGCAGTAGAAAAATGCTTATTGAAATTTTCAATTATGGTGGATTTATCAGTGGTGACAGTGTTTCCTATCTTCAGTGCAGTGGGCAGCTGGGAGGAGGTGTTCTTATTCTCCATGGACTTTACAGTGTCCCAGAACTTTTTTGAGTTAGTGTTGCAAGAAGCAAATTTCTGCTTGAAAAAGCTAGCTTTGGCTTTTCTAACTGCCTGTGTATAATGGTTTCTAGCTTCCCTGAACAGCTGCATATCACGGGGGCTGTTCGATGCTAATGCAGAACGCCATAGGATGTTTTTGTGTTGGTTAAGGGCAGTCAGGTCTGGGGAGAACCAAGGGCTATATCTGTTCCTGGTTCTAAATTTCTTGAATGGGGCATGTTTATTTAAGATGGTTAGGAAGGCATTTTTAAAAAATATCCAGGCATCCTCTACTGACGGGATGAGGTCAATATCCTTCCAGGATACCCCGGCCAGGTCGATTAAAAGGCCTGCTCGCTGAAGTGTTTCAGGGAGCGTTTTACAGTGATGAGAGGAGGTCGTTTGACCGCTGACCCATTACGGATGCAGGCAATGAGGCAGTGATCGCTGAGATCTGGGTTGAAGACAGCAGAGGTGTATTTAGAGGGGAAGTTGGTTAGGATGATATCTATGAGGGTGCCCGTGTTTAAGGCTTTGGGGAGGTACCTGGTAGGTTCATTGATAATTTGTGTGAGATTGAGGGCATCAAGTTTAGATTGTAGGATGGCTGGGGTGTTAAGCATGTTCCAGTTTAGGTCGCCTAGCAGCACGAGCTCTGAAGATAGATGGGGGGCAATCAGTTCACATATGGTGTCCAGAGCACAGCTGGGGGCAGAGGGTGGTCTATAGCAGGCGGCAACGGTGAGAGACTTGTTTTTAGAGAGGTGGATTTTTAAAAGTAGAAGTTCAAATTGTTTGGGTACAGACCTGGATAGTAGGACAGAACTCTGCAGGCTATCTTTGCACTAGATTGCAACACCGCCCCCTTTGGCAGTTCTATCTTGTCTGAAAATGTTGTAGTTTGGAATTAAAATGTCTGAATTTTTGGTGGTCTTCCTAAGCCAGGATTCAGACACAGCTAGAACATCCGGGTTGGCAGAGTGTGCTAAAGCAGTGAATAGAACAAACTTAGGGAGGAGGCTTCTAATGTTAACATGCATGAAACCAAGGCTATTACGGTTACTGAAGTCGTCAAAAGAGAGCGCCTGGGGAATAGGAGTGGAGCTAGGCACTGCAGGGCCTGGATTCACCTCTACATCGCCAGAGGAACATAGGAGGAGTAGAATAAGGGTGCGACTAAAAGCAATAAGAATTGGTCGTCTAGAACGTCTGGAACAGAGAGTAAAAGGAGGTTTCTGGGGGCGATAAAATAGCATCAAGGTATAATGTACAGACAAAGGTAAGGTAGGATGTGAATACAGTGGAGGTAAACCTAGGTATTGAGTGATGAAGAGAGAGATATTTTCTCTAGAAACATCATTGAAACCAGGAGATGTCATTGCATGTGTGGGTGGTGGAACTAATAGGTTGGATAAGGTATAGTGAGCAGGACTAGAGGCTCTACAGTGAAATAAGCCAATAAACACTAACCAGAACAGCAATGGACAAGACATATTGACATTAAGGAGAGGCATGCTTAGTCGAGTGATCAAAATGGTCCAGTGAGTGGAGAGGTTGGTTGAGGGTCACGGCGATTTAGACAGCTAGCCAGGCCAACCGGTAGCAAGCTAGCATAGGATGGAGGTATGTTGTTAGCCACCTCTTGCGTTCGGTCAGTAGATTAGTGGGGTTCCGTGTGGTAGAGGGGATTAATCCAAATCACACAACAACAACAAAAATAAGAACAATAGATATAGTTATAGAGGCCCGAGAAGAAAACATAATAATAAAAATAAATAAATTGTCCGATTGTCTATTCAGATAGCAGCCGGTAAGACAGCTAACGGTTAGCGGGCCGCAGATGGGCATTCAGGTAACGTCGCGACAGAGGAGCCAGCCGGATCTCATTCAGGTAGATAACGTCGGCAGTCCAGTTGTGAAGGCCCGGTGGGGCTCCGCGTAGGCAGTGGAACGGGTCCGGATAGGTGACTGCAGCCCAGGAGTGAATGATGGAACTCAGGAGTGATTGACGGAGCTGGCTAGCACCGGAACAATCGATGTTTGCTCCGGAATCGACGAAAGCCGACTGTCACACGGATAGCAGCTAGCTAGCTGTGAGATCCGGGTATGAATGTCCAGAGAGCAGTTGAAATCCAGGGACATGGAGAGAAAAATTGGTCCGGTATGTTCCGTTCCGAGCCGCGCTGCGCCGTACAAAACTGGCGATAGATTTTCGATAGATTTTCGAGCTAAAGGATAGCTGATGACCACAAACCGTGGTTAGCTGAATACTAACGATTTGCCAGTAAAGAAGCTAACTAGCTTCTGATTAGCTTCTGGATTAGCTTCTGGGCTAGCTCTTGGCTAGCTTCTGGCTAGTTTCTGGCTAGCTTCTTGGAGTTTCTGGCTAGCTTCTTGGAGGATTACAGATCTGAGGTAAATAATACTTTTTTATAAATATAAATTGGTGAGGCTGGTTGCAGGAGAGTGTTTAGAAGATGAGTTGAAGGAAAATAAAAATAAAATGTATGTGAAAAAAGTTGTAAATATATATATATACAGGACACGACAAGACGAGGACAAAAGACGTCTGAACTGCTATGCGATCTTGGAGTAGAGATGTTTGGCAGCATGAGTGAAGGATGCTTTGTTGTGAAATAGGAAGCCAATTCCTAGCTCCAACAGTGCAGTAACAATACACAACCATACACACATCTAAAAGTAAAATAATGGAATTAAGAAATATATAAATATTAGGACGAGCAATGTCAGAGTAGCATTGACTAAAATACAGTAGAATAGAATACAGTATATAAATACGAGATGAGAAAAGCAGTATGTAAACATTATTAAAGTGACTAGTGTTCCATTATTAAAGTAGCCAGTGATTCCATGTCTATGTATATAGGGCAGCAACTCGAAGGTGCAGGGTTGAGTTGCCGGGTGGTACCAGGCTAGTGATGGCTATTTAACAGTGATGGCCTTGAGATAGCAGCTGTTTTTCAGTCTTTCGGTCCCAGCTTTGATCACCTGTACTGACCTCGCCTTCTGGATGATAGCGGGGTGAACAGGCAGGGTGGTTGATGTCCTTGCTCATCTTTTGGCTTTCCTGTGACAATGGGTGATGTAGGTGTCCTGGAGCGCAGGCAGTGTGCCCCCGGTAAATGCATTGGGCAGACCGTACCACCCTCTGGACCACCCTCTGGAGAGCCTCGCTCTGCTCCCTATACCCACTGAGTGCTAGTGAGCATTTGATGTTGGGCTGTGTAAACCGGATGCAACCCAGATATAGGCGTCCATGAATCTGCGTATGTGAACGTGATTACCTTGAAAACAACAACATCTTGGACACAGTCTCCAGTTCTTATTATACCTCAGTGGTCTCCTCTGTCTGTTAGCATGCAGCTCCTCAAACTGTTGTTATTATACCTCAGTGGTCTCCTCTGACTGTCTGTTAGCATGCAGCTCCTCAAACTGTTGTTATTATACCTCAGTGGTCTCCTCTGACTGTCTGTTAGCATGCAGCTCCTCAAACTGGCAGCTCTCTGCCAACCTCACCGACTGTGTCAGTGGGACAAGAATCATCTGCATCAGCCTATACCAGGGCAATGGGACCCTCACCACTTCTAGGGCAGTAGGCCACAGGTCCAAGAATGTGACCAAGTTGGACGACAGCTTCACCTGCTGTTCAAAGAAGGTAGAGCTGTTGGTAGTGGACAGGGCAGGCAACGTGGGTGTGTGTCTGGGCTTGCAGTTAGTACTACATCCACCCAGGTCTCTGTCACCAACACTACAGATGCACCTGTAGTTAGTACTACATCCACCCAGGTCTCTGTCACCAACACTATAGCTGTACCTGTAGTTAGTACTACATCCACCCAGGTCTCTGTCACCAACACTACAGTTGTACCTGTAGTTAGTACTACATCCACTCAGATCTCTGTCACCAACACTACAGCTGTACCTGTAGTTAGTACCACATCCACCCAGGTATCTGTCACCAATACTACAGCTGTACCTGTAGTTAGTACTACATCCACCCAGGTCTCTGTCACCAACACTACAGCTGTACCTGTAGTTAGTACTACATCCACCCAGGTCTCTGTCACCAACGCTACAGCTGTACCTGTAGTTAGTACTACATCCACCCAGGTCTCTGTCACCAACACTACAGTTGTACCTGTAGTTAGTACTCCGTCCACCAGAGGGCCACCTTTGACTCTGTCCCTGTATCTAAGGATTTGTGTGATGCTTTCTCTCCTCCTGTGGAAGAGAGTAGAGCTGTAGAGCTGTATAATAGTTCAAGTAGGTAGAAGTCATGTTGAACAGTGGAATCAGTGCAGAGAGAGTTGTGTCATTAGATATAACTGGTATGTATATGTTATGTTGTTCTGAAAGACAGGGTGGAAATATTAACTTTTTATCATAAAACATGTGAAGGGTTTTTATTCTTCTTTCAATGCTATAGTTACATGTTTGATTAACTTTTCCCTTTTACAGATGGAGTCATTGATCATCACGACTCAACAGAGAGAGAAACCAGCTGCTGGCCAGTTACAACACCCTGACTAAAGAGAGAGACCAACTACAGGACAGCAACAGCCTTCTGACTAAAGAGAGAGGCCAGCTACAGACCAGTTACAACAACCTGATTAAAGTTAGAGACCAGCTACAGACAGAGAGATTTTCTTAGTGGGAGGCTTACCAATCTCAGTGAGTAAACCTACAGTAATACATTTTTATAAATCCCACACACTTTATCGTGTGTCTGTATTCTTTCATAAAATATCCTGTGTTTTAAGTTGAAGGAAATTCATGATTTCATCTTGAAGAACAAACCTGTCCTGAAGGCTGGCAGAAGTTTGAATCCAGTTGGTACTTCCTGTCTACTGATAATAAAACCTGGAAGGAGAGCAGACCTGGTGATTAGATAGAGAGAGAGAGAGAGAGAGAGAGAGAGAGAGATATGATCATGCATATACTGTGGATAAATATATTTACTGTATATATTTATGTTTCTCAACAACAGACATTTCTCTTTCACCTCAAGAAAACACTCTGGATTGGTCTGACTGACTCTGTTATTGAGGGGAACTGGAAATGGGTGGACGGCACCCCACTGACCACAATGTGAACGATGATAACTAATCTGTCAATAAGGCCCATTCAATCTTTTTCTATACAGGTTATTGTCACTGATGGCAGCAGTCAACAAAGTTAATTGTAAGATGAAACATTTCTGTATATTATTTAGGATTGTGATGTTCTAACTCTGATGTCTGACTGGTTTTAACCCTGTAGGTACTGGTATTAACCATGATATCTGACTGTTGTTAACCCTGTAGGTACTGGTATTAACCATGATATCTGACTGTTCTTAACCCTGTAGGTACTGGTATTAACCATGATATCTGACTGGTTTTAACCCTGTAGGTACTGGTATGAACCATGATATCTGACTGTTGTTAACACTGTATATACTGGTATTAACCATGATATCTGACTGGTTTTAACCCTGTAGGTACTGGTATGAACCATGATATCTGACTGTTTTTAACCCTGTAGGTACTGGTATTAACCATGATATCTGACTGTTTTAACCCTGTAGGTACTGGTATTAACCATGATATCTGACTGTTGTTAACACTGTATATACTGGTATTAACCATGATATCTGACTGTTGTTAACCCTGTAGGTACTGGTATTAGCCATGATAACCATTAACCACTGTCTTTGACAATGGTCTCCAAATCAGCCTGATAATGGTGCTGGCAGACTAGACTATGGTGAGGAGGACTGTGTTCAGATACATAAAGATCAGCGTCCTCTGGAGGCATGGAATGACTTGTCATGTGACATTAAACTCAACTGGGTTTGTGAGAAAGTGCTTTAACATCACCATGACAACATACTGTAACACACACAGTAGCCCACAGTGCACACAACTTCCTCCTTCATTCTCTCTATCTCTCTCTCTCACACACACACACACACACACACACACACACACACACACACACACACACACACACACACACACACACACACACACACACTATTGTTGTATTTGTTTGTAGTATCATATTAATAAAAGTCCTACTTATTTCCTGTTTGTAACTTCCTGTGTACCAGTAGTTATGTTTCACACATCATCAGGTTTAACATGAATTCAGTACATTTGACTTTGTGCATTTACATAATATTCAATTAAAATATATTCTACAGATATTTACATGCTCCAATTGAGGCCTGGTGATGACATTCTCTACAGTACCAAACCACCATTACATACACTGTATAGGAAGGAGGGGACTGTATCACCAATCAATGAGTGTAGTAGAGATATCAAAGGGTATTTTACCTTTATTTAACTAGGCAAGTCAGTTAAGAACAAATTCTTATTTTCAATGACAGCCTAGGAACAGTGGGTTAACTGCCTGTTGAGGGGCAGAACGACAGATTTGTACCTCGTCAGCTCGTAGGTTTGACCTTGCAACCTTCCTGTTACCAGTCCAACGCTCTAACCACTAGGCTACCCTGCCGCCCCAATAATCTTTGACAGTCAGTCTTTATTGTCAAGTTACAAATAAGCACAATATCAAATGCTCATATTTGACTGTTGTTCTCCTATTTGGGCCCAAAAGAGGGAAGTGAAGTGAAGTGGATATTTTCAGTGGTTCAACCAGCTGTCACTCAAAAACTCCTCAACCAATCAGGTTGATCCTCACTTGTTAAGCATACCCACCCTCAATAACCACTTGGTGTAATCTTGTGGTGTAAAATCTGGACATTGTTTGTAGTTCTGTACCTCCTGAACATGTTGATGTATATTTGGGAGTGAACAGGGGTCCAAATCAGCAGAAAGGTGAAAGGAAGGAGGAGTTCTGGAAACTCCCTGAATTATCTTGGGGCTGTTACATATGATATTTAATATATGTTAACAACTAGTCTTTGTTCTCTACTTCCCTTCTATGATCTATATCTTCCTGGTATGATAGTGTCCTGTCCATCATCACAAATAGCAAGTCCCGTTCCCTGGACAGGAGGACAGTGTTGAGATATACTCTGGACAAGATGACCATGTAGAGACATGGAATGATTTATATTGTTCTGCAGAAAATGGCTTAAAAAAATAACCACTGTAACAATCTCTCACACACACACACATACACATACACACGCACGGACAAAAGTATACACACAAGTACGCACACTAGTATGCAAACTTGTTCTATTTTTGTATTAGCATAGCCACAACTACCCGTGTCATTTAGTTGATAATTCCCTAGAGTTAACACCGACAGCAGTCACACAGACAGAGACACACAGAGGATTCAGAGATATCACAAGAAGCAGAGAATTAACGTATAGAGGGCTTGCAGTTGATGTACGACGCCTTCTGGCAGCCAAGTTGGAAGACCACCACATTAATTCTAGAATCAGAGACTTAATATATAGTAGACCTACATAGAAAGAAAGACTTAGGTACAGTTAAAGATGTCAAAGGTCATCAATGCTGAGCCAGATATGAACAAGAAGGTCAAATTTGACAGAGGTGAGATGGAGGAGAGGATTGTAGATATCTACATCAGTGCAGACACCCTGAGATACGGTGAGACCAACACCAAGAGAGAAGAGACAGCAGACACTGCTCCTAATGATGGACCAGGAGACCAGCGAACAAGTAACACACACACACACACACACACACACACACACACACACACATTAAAGTATATTGTATGTGTGTGTCCACAGAGCCTGATAGCTCAGTGAAGAGACCCTCCCTAGTTGCTGCAGTGTTTCTGGGGCTGCTGTGTGTTCTACTGGCTGGGATCATAGGCCTGTCTGTCTACTGTGAGTTTGTCTCCAAGTTCATTGCTTATCACCTAGTTGTAAGAAGTGCTGGTTACTAAGCCTATTCACCAGGTGTTTTACTTAGTAACTATGTGTTTATACTTTGTAGATAACAGAGTCATCAAAGATTCTGAGGATAAAAGGAACAACTTGTTCCAGAGTTTCTCCCTGTTTAAAATCAACGCAACTGAAGAGAGAGACCAGCTCCAGACCAGATACAACAACTTGACTAAAGAGAGAGACCAGCTACAGACTGAGAGAGTTTTTCTTAGCGAGAGGCTTTCTAATCTCAGTGAGTAAACCTACAGTAGTACATTTGTGTCTGTATTATTTTATCCAGCGTGAAAAGATGAAGGAAATTCATGTCAATCATCTTGTAGAACAAACCTGTCCTGCTGGCTGGCAGAAGTTTGAATCCAGTTGGTACTTCCTGTCTACTGAGACTAAAACCTGGAAGGGGAGCAGAGAGGACTGTCTGGAGAGAGGAGCAGACCTGGTGATCATAAACAGTGAAAAGCAACAGGTGAGAGAGTGAGTGGGGGGGAGCTCTGGGTGTGCAGGCGGTAAATATGATCAAACATATACGCATAAATATGTATCTTTCTCAACAACAGGAGTTTCTCTTCAACCTCAACAAGGGAGTCTGGATTGGTCTGACTGACTCTGTTACTGAGGGGACCTGGAAATGGGTGGACGGCACCCCACTGACCAACCCAAGGTAATACACTACTGTTATAATAACACTGACCAACCCAAGGTAATACACTACTGCTCTAATAACACTGACCACAGTGTAAGGAGAAGGACTGATTCTCTGTGTTGTTCATACTCTAGGTTCTCCATACTCAACTGATAGACCAACACTGACCACAGAGTTAGAGATGATAACTACTCTGACAATAAGGCTCCAATTTTCGGTTCATTCAACCTTTATCTATACGTGTTATTGTCATTAATCGCAGCAGTCAACAAAGTTGAATTTAAGCTGAAACATTTCTGTGCATTATTTAGGATTGTGATGTTATAACCATGATATCTGACTGTTGTTAACCCTGTAGGTACTGGTATTAACCATGATATCTGACTGTTTTTAACGCTGTAGGTACTGGTAATAACCATTATATCTGATTGTTTTTAACCCTGTAGGTACTGGTATTAACCATGATATCTGACTGTTTTTAACCCTGTAGGTACTGGTATTAACCATGATGTCTGACTGTGTTTAACCCTGTAGGTACTGGTATTAACCATGATATCTGACAGTGTTTAACCCTCTAGGTTCTGGTATTAACCATGATATCTGACTGTGTTTAACCCTCTAGGTTCTGGTATTAACCATGATATCTGACTGTTATTAACCCTGTAGGTACTGGTATTAACCATGAAATTTGACTGTTATTAACCCTGTAGGTACTGGTATTAACCACGATATCTGACTGTTGTTAACCCTGTATGTACTGGTCTTAACCACGATATCTGACTGTTGTTAACCCTGTAGATACTGGTATTAACCACGATACCTGACTGTTTTAAACCCTGTAGGTACTGGTATTAACCATGATATCTGACTGTTTTTAACCCTGTAGGTCCTGGTATTAACCATGATATCTGACTGTTGTCAACCCTGTAGGTACTGGTATTAACCATGATATCTGACTGTTTTAAACCCTGTAGGTACTGGTATTAACCATGATATCTGACTGTTTTAAAACCTGTAGGTACTGGTATTAACCACGCTATCTGACTGTTTTCAACCCTGTAGGTTCTGGTTTAACCATGATATCTGACTGTTTTTAACCCTGCAGGTACTGGTATTAACCATGATATTTGACTGTTATAAACCCTGTAGGTACTGGTATTAACCATGATATCTGACTGTTGTTAACCCTGTGGGTACTGGTATTAACCATAATATCTGACTGTTTTTAACCCTGTCGGTCCTGGTATTAACCATGATATCTGACTGTTGTTAACCCTGTAGGTACTGGTCTTAACCATGATATCTGACTGTTGTTAACCCTGTAGATACTGCTATTAACCATGATATCTGACTGTTTTAAACCCGATAGGTTCTGGTTTAACCATGCTATCTGACTGTTTTCAAACCTGTAGGTTCTGGTTTAACCATGATATCTGACTGTTTTTAACCCTGTAGGTACTGGTATTAACCATGATATCTGACTGTTTTAAACCCGATAGGTTCTGGTTTAACCATGATATCTGACTGTTTTTAACCCTGTAGGTCCTGGTATTAACCATGATATCTGACTGTTGTCAACCCTGTAGGTACTGGTACTAACCATGATATCTGACTGTGTTTAACCCTCTAGGTTCTGGTATTAACCATGATATCTGACTGTTGTTAACCCTGTCGGTCCTGGTCTTAACCATGATATCTGACTGTTGTTAACCCTGTAGATACTGCTATTAACCATGATATCTGACTGTTTTAAACCCGATAGGTTCTGGTTTAACCATGCTATCTGACTGTTTTCAAACCTGTAGGTTCTGGTTTAACCATGATATCTGACTGTTTTTAACCCTGTAGGTACTGGTATTAACCATGATATCTGACTGTTTTAAACCCGATAGGTTCTGGTTTAACCATGATATCTGACTGTTTTTAACCCTGTAGGTCCTGGTATTAACCATGATATCTGACTGTTGTCAACCCTGTAGGTACTGGTACTAACCATGATATCTGACTGTGTTTAACCCTCTAGGTTCTGGTATTAACCATGATATCTGACTGTTGTTAACCCTGTCGGTCCTGGTATTAACCATGATATCTGACTGTTGTTAACCCTGTAGGTACTGGTCTTAACCTTAATATCTGACTGTTGTTAACCCTGTAGGTACTGGTCTTAACCTTAATATCTGACTGTTGTTAACCCTGTAGGTACTGGTATTAACCATGATATCTGACTGTTTTAAACCCTGTAGATACTGCTATTAACCATGATATCTGACTGTTTTAAACCCGATAGGTTCTGGTTTAACCATGATATCTGACTGTTGTTAACCCTGTGGGTACTGGTATTAACCATGATATCTGACTGTTTTTAACCCTGTCGGTCCTGGTATTAACCATGATAGCTGACTGTTGTTAACCCTGTATGTACTGGTCTTAACCACGATATCTGACTGTTGTTAACCCTCTAGGTTCTGGTATTAACCATGATATCTGACTGTTATTAACACTGTAGGTACTGGTATTAACCATGAAATTTGACTGTTATTAACCCTGTAGGTACTGGTATTAACCACGATATCTGACTGTTGTTAACCCTGTATGTACTGGTCTTAACCACGATATCTGACTGTTGTTAACCCTGTAGATACTGGTATTAACCACGATACCTGACTGTTTTAAACCCTGTAGGTACTGGTATTAACCATGATATCTGACTGTTTTTAACCCTGTAGGTCCTGGTATTAACCATGATATCTGACTGTTGTCAACCCTGTAGGTACTGGTAATAACCATGATATCTGACTGTTTTAAACCCTGTAGGTACTGGTATTAACCATGATATCTGACTGTTTTAAAACCTGTAGGTACTGGTATTAACCACGCTATCTGACTGTTTTCAACCCTGTAGGTTCTGGTTTAACCATGATATCTGACTGTTTTTAACCCTGTAGGTACTGGTATTAACCATGATATTTGACTGTTATAAACCCTGTAGGTACTGGTATTAACCATGATATCTGACTGTTGTTAACCCTTTGGGTACTGGTATTAACCATAATATCTGACTGTTTTTAACCCTGTCGGTCCTGGTATTAACCATGATATCTGACTGTTGTTAACCCTGTAGATACTGCTATTAACCATGATATCTGACTGTTTTAAACCCGATAGGTTCTGGTTTAACCATGATATCTGACTGTTTTTAACCCTGTAGGTCCTGGTATTAACCATGATATCTGACTGTTGTCAACCTTGTAGGTACTGGTACTAACCATGATATCTGACTGTTTTAAACCCTGTAGGTACTGGTATTAACCATGATATCTGACTATTTTTAACCCTGTTGGTACTGGTATTAACCATGATATCTGACTGTTGTTAACCCTGTCGGTCCTGGTATTAACCATGATATCTGACTGTTGTTAACCCTGTAGGTACTGGTATTAACCTTAATATCTGACTGTTGTTAACCCTGTAGGTACTAGTATTAACCACGATATCTGACTGTTTTAAACCCTGTGGGTACTGGTATTAACCATGATATCTGACTGTTTTTAACCCTGTCGGTCCTGGTATTAACCATGATAGCTGACTGTTGTTACCCCTGTGGGTACTGGTATTAACCATGATATCTGACTGTTTTTAACCCTGTCGGTCCTGGTATTAACCATGATATCTGACTGTTGTTAACCCTGTAGGTACTGGTCTTAACCTTGATATCTGACTGTTGTTAACCCTGTAGGTACTGGTATTAACCACGATATCTGACTGTTTTAAACCCGATAGGTTCTGGTTTAACCATGATATCTGACTGTTTTTACCGCTGTAGGTACTGGTATTAACCATAATATCTGACTGTTTTAACCCTGTAGGTACTGGTATTAACCATGATATCTGACTGTTTTTAACGCTGTAGGTACTGGTATTAACCATGATATCTGATTGTTTTTAACCCTGTAGGTACTGGTATTAACCATGTTATCTGACTGTTTTTAACCCTGTAGGTACTGGTATTAACCATGATATCTGACTGTGTTTAACCCTGTAGGTACTGGTATTAACCATGATATCTGACTGTGTTTAACCCTCTAGGTTCTGGTATTAACCATGATATCTGACTGTTATTAACCCTGTAGGTACTGGTATTAACCATGATATTTGACTGTTATTAACACTGTAGGTACTGGTTTAACCATGATATCTGACTGTTTTTAACCCTGTAGGTACTGGTATTAACCATGATATTTGACTGTTATAAACCCTGTAGGTACTGGTATTAACCATGATATCTGACTGTTGTTAACCCTGTGGGTACTGGTATTAACCATAATATCTGACTGTTTTTAACCCTGTAGATACTGGTATTAACCACGATACCTGACTGTTTTAAACACTGTAGGTACTGGCATTAACCATGATATCTGACTGTTTTTAACCCTGTAGGTCCTGGTATTAACCATGATATCTGACTGTTGTCAACCCTGTAGGTACTGGTATTAACCATGATATCTGACTGTTTTAAACCCTGTAGGTACTGGTATTAACCATGATATCTGACTGTTTTAAAACCTGTAGGTACTGGTATTAACCATGCTATCTTTCTGTTTTCAACCCTGTAGGTTCTGGTTTAACCATGATATCTGACTGTTTTTAACCCTGTAGGTACTGGTATTAACCATGATATCTGACTGTTTTAAACCCGATAGGTTCTGGTTTAACCATGATATCTGACTGTTTTTAACCCTCTAGGTCCTGGTATTAACCATGATATCTGACTGTTGTCAACCCTGTAGGTACTGGTACTAACCATGATATCTGACTGTTTTAAACCCTGTAGGTACTGGTATTAACCATGATATCTGACTGTGTTTAACCCTCTAGGTTCTGGTATTAACCATGATATCTGACTGTTGTTAACCCTGTCGGTCCTGGTATTAACCATGATATCTGACTGTTGTTAACCCTGTAGGTACTGGTCTTAACCTTAATATCTGACTGTTGTTAACCCTGTAGGTACTGGTATTAACCACGATATCTGACTGTTTTAAACCCTGTAGGTACTGGTATTAACCACGATATCTGACTGTTTTAAACCCTGTAGATACTGCTATTAACCATGATATCTGACTGTTTTAAACCCGATAGGTTCTGGTTTAACCATGATATCTGACTGTTTTTAACCCTGTAGGTACTGGTATTAACCACGATATCTGACTGTTGTTAACCCTGTATGTACTGGTATTAACCACGATATCTGACTGTTTTAAACCCTGTAGGTACTGGTATTAACCATGATATCTGACTGTTTTTAACCCTGTAGGTCCTGGTATTAACCATGATATCTGACTGTTGTTAACCCTGTAGGTACTGGTATTAACCATGATATCTGACTGTTGTTAACCCTGTAGGTACTGGTATTAACCATGATATCTGACTGTTTTAAACCCTGTAGATACTGCTATTAACCATGATATCTGACTTTTATAAACCCTATAGGTTCTCGTTTAACCATGATATCTGACTGTTTTTAACCATGTAGGTACTGGTATTAACCATGATAACTGACTGTTTTAAACCCTGTAGGTACTGGTATTAACCATGATATCTGACTGTTTTTAACCCTGTAGGTACTGGTATTAACCATGATATCTGACTGGATTTAACCCTGTAGGTACTGGTCTTAACCATGATATCTGACTGTTTTTAACCCTGTAGGTACTGGTATTAACCATGATATCTGACTGTGTTGAACCCTTTAGGTACTGGTATTAACCATGATATCTGACTGTGTTTAACCCTCTAGGTTCTGGTATTAACCATGATATCTGACTGTTATTAACCCTGTAGGTACTGGTATTAACCATGATATTTGACTGTTATTAACCCTGTAGGTACTGGTATTAACCACGATATCTGACTGTTGTTAACCCTGTATGTACTGGTCTTAACCACGATATCTGACTGTTGTTAACCCTGTAGGTACTGGTCTTAACCTTAATATCTGACTGTTGTTAACCCTGTAGGTACTGGTATTAACCAAGATATCTGACTGTTTTAAACCCTGTAGGTACTGGTATTAACCATGATATCTGACTGTTTTAAACCCTGTAGATACTGCTATTAACCATGATATCTGACTGTTTTATACCCGATAGGTTCTGGTTTAACCATGATATCTGACTGTTGTTAACCCTGTGGGTACTGGTATTAACCATGATATCTGACTGTTTTTAACCCTGTCGGTCCTGGTATTAACCATGATAGCTGACTGTTGTTAACCCTGTGGGTACTGGTATTAACCATGATATCTGACTGTTTTTAACCCTGTCGGTCCTGTTATTAACCATGATATCTGACTGTTGTTAACCCTGTAGGTACTGGTCTTAACCTTGATATCTGACTGTTGTTAACCCTGTAGGTACTGGTATTAACCACGATATCTGACTGTTTTAAACCCTGTAGGTACTGGTATTAACCATGATATCTGACTTTGTTTAACCCTGTAGGTACTGGTATTAACCATGATATCTGACTGTGTTTAACCCTCTAGGTTCTGGTATTAACCATGATATCTGACTGTTATTAACCCTGTAGGTACTGGTATTAATCATGATATTTGACTGTTATTAACACTGTAGGTACTGGTATTAACCACGATATCTGACTGTTGTTAACCCTGTATGTACTGGTCTTAACCACGATATCTGACTGTTGTTAACCCTGTAGATACTGGTATTAACCACGATACCTGACTGTTTTAAACCCTGTAGGTACTGGCATTAACCATGATATCTGACTGTTTTTAACCCTGTAGGTCCTGGTATTATCCATGATATCTGACTGTTGTCAACCCTGTAGGTACTGGTATTAACCATGATATCTGACTGTTTTAAACCCTGTAGGTACTGGTATTAACCATGATATCTGACTGTTTTAAAACCTGTAGGTACTGGTATTAACCATGCTATCTGACTGTTTTCAACCCTGTAGGTTCTGGTTTAACCATGATATCTGACTGTTTTTAACCCTGTAGGTACTGGTATTAACCATGATATCTGACTGTTTTAAACCCGATAGGTTCTGGTTTAACCATGATATCTGACTGTTTTTAACCCTGTAGGTCCTGGTATTAACCATGATATCTTACTGTTTTAAACCCGATAGGTTCTGGTTTAACCATGATATCTGACTGTTTTTAACCCTGTAGGTCCTGGTATTAACCATGATATCTGACTGTTGTTAACCCTGTAGGTACTGGTATTAACCATGATATCTGACTGTTGTTAACCCTGTAGGTACTGGTATTAACCATGATATCTGACTGTTTTAAACCCTGTAGATACTGCTATTAACCATGATATCTGACTTTTATAAACCCTATAGGTTCTCGTTTAACCATGATATCTGACTGTTTTTAACCATGTAGGTACTGGTATTAACCATGATAACTGACTGTTTTAAACCCTGTAGGTACTGGTATTAACCATGATATCTGACTGTTTTTAACCCTGTAGGTACTGGTATTAACCATGATATCTGACTGGATTTAACCCTGTAGGTACTGGTCTTAACCATGATATCTGACTGTTTTTAACCCTGTAGGTACTGGTATTAACCATGATATCTGACTGTGTTGAACCCTTTAGGTACTGGTATTAACCATGATATCTGACTGTGTTTAACCCTCTAGGTTCTGGTATTAACCATGATATCTGACTGTTATTAACCCTGTAGGTACTGGTATTAACCATGATATTTGACTGTTATTAACCCTGTAGGTACTGGTATTAACCACGATATCTGACTGTTGTTAACCCTGTATGTACTGGTCTTAACCACGATATCTGACTGTTGTTAACTCTGTAGGTACTGGTCTTAACCTTAATATCTGACTGTTGTTAACCCTGTAGGTACTGGTATTAACCAAGATATCTGACTGTTTTAAACCCTGTAGGTACTGGTATTAACCATGATATCTGACTGTTTTAAACCCTGTAGATACTGCTATTAACCATGATATCTGACTGTTTTATACCCGATAGGTTCTGGTTTAACCATGATATCTGACTGTTGTTAACCCTGTGGGTACTGGTATTAACCATGATATCTGACTGTTTTTAACCCTGTCGGTCCTGGTATTAACCATGATAGCTGACTGTTGTTAACCCTGTGGGTACTGGTATTAACCATGATATCTGACTGTTTTTAACCCTGTCGGTCCTGTTATTAACCATGATATCTGACTGTTGTTAACCCTGTAGGTACTGGTCTTAACCTTGATATCTGACTGTTGTTAACCCTGTAGGTACTGGTATTAACCACGATATCTGACTGTTTTAAACCCTGTAGGTACTGGTATTAACCATGATATCTGACTTTGTTTAACCCTGTAGGTACTGGTATTAACCATGATATCTGACTGTGTTTAACCCTCTAGGTTCTGGTATTAACCATGATATCTGACTGTTATTAACCCTGTAGGTACTGGTATTAATCATGATATTTGACTGTTATTAACACTGTAGGTACTGGTATTAACCACGATATCTGACTGTTGTTAACCCTGTATGTACTGGTCTTAACCACGATATCTGACTGTTGTTAACCCTGTAGATACTGGTATTAACCACGATACCTGACTGTTTTAAACCCTGTAGGTACTGGCATTAACCATGATATCTGACTGTTTTTAACCCTGTAGGTCCTGGTATTATCCATGATATCTGACTGTTGTCAACCCTGTAGGTACTGGTATTAACCATGATATCTGACTGTTTTAAACCCTGTAGGTACTGGTATTAACCATGATATCTGACTGTTTTAAAACCTGTAGGTACTGGTATTAACCATGCTATCTGACTGTTTTCAACCCTGTAGGTTCTGGTTTAACCATGATATCTGACTGTTTTTAACCCTGTAGGTACTGGTATTAACCATGATATCTGACTGTTTTAAACCCGATAGGTTCTGGTTTAACCATGATATCTGACTGTTTTTAACCCTGTAGGTCCTGGTATTAACCATGATATCTTACTGTTTTAAACCCGATAGGTTCTGGTTTAACCATGATATCTGACTGTTTTTAACCCTGTAGGTACTGGTATTAACCATGATATCTGACTGTGTTGAACCCTTTAGGTACTGGTATTAACCATGATATCTGACTGTGTTTAACCCTCTAGGTTCTGGTATTAACCATGATATCTGACTGTTATTAACCCTGTAGGTACTGGTATTAACCATGATATCTGACTGTGTTGAACCCTTTAGGTACTGGTATTAACCATGATATCTGACTGTTTTAAACCCTGTAGATACTGCTATTAACCATGATATCTGACTGTTTTATACCCGATAGGTTCTGGTTTAACCATGATATCTGACTGTTGTTAACCCTGTGGGTACTGGTATTAACCATGATATCTGACTGTTTTTAACCCTGTCGGTCCTGGTATTAACCATGATAGCTGACTGTTGTTAACCCTGTGGGTACTGGTATTAACCATGATATCTGACTGTTTTTAACCCTGTCGGTCCTGTTATTAACCATGATATCTGACTGTTGTTAACCCTGTAGGTACTGGTCTTAACCTTGATATCTGACTGTTGTTAACCCTGTAGGTACTGGTATTAACCACGATATCTGACTGTTTTAAACCCTGTAGGTACTGGTATTAACCATGATATCTGACTGTGTTTAACCCTCTAGGTTCTGGTATTAACCATGATATCTGACTGTTATTAACCCTGTAGGTACTGGTATTAATCATGATATTTGACTGTTATTAACACTGTAGGTACTGGTATTAACCACGATATCTGACTGTTGTTAACCCTGTATGTACTGGTCTTAACCACGATATCTGACTATTGTTAACCCTGTAGATACTGGTATTAACCACGATACCTGACTGTTTTAAACCCTGTAGGTACTGGCATTAACCATGATATCTGACTGTTTTTAACCCTGTAGGTCCTGGTATTAACCATGATATCTGACTGTTGTCAACCCTGTAGGTACTGGTATTAACCATGATATCTGACTGTTTTAAACCCTGTAGGTACTGGTATTAACCATGATATCTGACTGTTTTAAAACCTGTAGGTACTGGTATTAACCATGCTATCTGACTGTTTTCAACCCTGTAGGTTCTGGTTTAACCATGATATCTGACTGTTTTTAACCCTGTAGGTACTGGTATTAACCATGATATCTGACTGTTTTAAACCCGATAGGTTCTGGTTTAACCATGATATCTGACTGTTTTTAACCCTGTAGGTACTGGTATTAACCATGATATCTGACTGTGTTGAACCCTTTAGGTACTGGTATTAACCATGATATCTGACTGTGTTTAACCCTCTAGGTTCTGGTATTAACCATGATATCTGACTGTTATTAACCCTGTAGGTACTGGTATTAACCATGATATTTGACTGTTATTAACCCTGTAGGTACTGGTATTAACCACGATATCTGACTGTTGTTAACCCTGTATGTACTGGTCTTAACCACGATATCTGACTGTTGTTAACCCTGTAGGTACTGGTCTTAACCTTAATATCTGACTGTTGTTAACCCTGTAGGTACTGGTATTAACCAAGATATCTGACTGTTTTAAACCCTGTAGGTACTGGTATTAACCATGATATCTGACTGTTTTAAACCCTGTAGATACTGCTATTAACCATGATATCTGACTGTTTTATACCCGATAGGTTCTGGTTTAACCATGATATCTGACTGTTGTTAACCCTGTGGGTACTGGTATTAACCATGATATCTGACTGTTTTTAACCCTGTCGGTCCTGGTATTAACCATGATAGCTGACTGTTGTTAACCCTGTGGGTACTGGTATTAACCATGATATCTGACTGTTTTTAACCCTGTCGGTCCTGTTATTAACCATGATATCTGACTGTTGTTAACCCTGTAGGTACTGGTCTTAACCTTGATATCTGACTGTTGTTAACCCTGTAGGTACTGGTATTAACCACGATATCTGACTGTTTTAAACCCTGTAGGTACTGGTATTAACCATGATATCTGACTTTGTTTAACCCTGTAGGTACTGGTATTAACCATGATATCTGACTGTGTTTAACCCTCTAGGTTCTGGTATTAACCATGATATCTGACTGTTATTAACCCTGTAGGTACTGGTATTAACCATGATATTTGACTGTTATTAACCCTGTAGGTACTGGTATTAACCACGATATCTGACTGTTGTTAACCCTGTATGTACTGGTCTTAACCACGATATCTGACTGTTGTTAACCCTGTAGGTACTGGTCTTAACCTTAATATCTGACTGTTGTTAACCCTGTAGGTACTGGTATTAACCAAGATATCTGACTGTTTTAAACCCTGTATGTACTGGTCTTAACCACGATATCTGACTGTTGTTAACCCTGTAGATACTGGTATTAACCACGATACCTGACTGTTTTAAACCCTGTAGGTACTGGCATTAATCATGATATCTGACTGTTTTTAACCCTGTAGGTCCTGGTATTAACCATGATATCTGACTGTTGTCAACCCTGTAGGTACTGGTATTAACCATGATATCTGACTGTTTTAAACCCTGTAGGTACTGGTATTAACCATGATATCTGACTGTTTTAAAACCTGTAGGTACTGGTATTAACCATGCTATCTGACTGTTTTCAACCCTGTAGGTTCTGGTTTAACCATGATATCTGACTGTTTTTAACCCTGTAGGTACTGGTATTAACCATGATATCTGACTGTTTTAAACCCGATAGGTTCTGGTTTAACCATGATATCTGACTGTTTTTAACCCTGTAGGTCCTGGTATTAACCATGATATCTGACTGTTGTCAACCCTGTAGGTACTGGTACTAACCATGATATCTGACTGTTTTAAACCCTGTAGGTACTGGTATTAACCATGATATCTGACTGTGTTTAACCCTCTAGGTTCTGGTATTAGCCATGATATCTGACTGTTTTTAACCCTGTAGGTCCTGGTATTAACCATGTTATCTGACTGTTTTTAACCCTGTAGGTACTGGTATTAACCATGATATCTGACTGTGTTTAACCCTGTAGGTACTGGTATTAACCATGATATCTGACTGTGTTTAACCCTCTAGGTTCTGGTATTAACCATGATATCTGACTGTTATTAACCCTGTAGGTACTGGTATTAACCATGATATTTGACTGTTATTAACACTGTAGGTACTGGTTTAACCATGATATCTGACTGTTTTTAACCCTGTATGTACTGGTATTAACCATGATATTTGACTGTTATAAACCCTGTAGGTACTGGTATTAACCATGATATCTGACTGTTGTTAACCCTGTGGGTACTGGTATTAACCATAATATCTGACTGTTTTTAACCCTGTAGATACTGGTATTAACCACGATACCTGACTGTTTTAAACCCTGTAGGTACTGGCATTAACCATGATATCTGACTGTTTTTAACCCTGTAGGTCCTGGTATTAACCATGATATCTGACTGTTGTCAACCCTGTAGGTACTGGTATTAACCATGATATCTGACTGTTTTAAACCCTGTAGGTACTGGTATTAACCATGATATCTGACTGTTTTAAAACCTGTAGGTACTGGTATTAACCATGCTATCTGACTGTTTTCAACCCTGTAGGTTCTGGTTTAACCATGATATCTGACTGTTTTTAACCCTGTAGGTACTGGTATTAACCATGATATCTGACTGTGTTTAACCCTCTAGGTTCTGGTATTAACCATGAAATCTGACTGTTGTTAACCCTGTCGGTCCTGGTATTAACCATGATATCTGACTGTTGTTAACCCTGTAGGTACTGGTCTTAACCTTAATATCTGACTGTTGTTAACCCTGTAGGTACTGGTATTAACCACGATATCTGACTGTTTTAAACCCTGTAGGTACTGGTATTAACCACGATATCTAACTGTTTTAAACCCTGTAGATACTGCTATTAACCATGATATCTGACTGTTTTAAACCCGATAGGTTCTGGTTTAACCATGATATCTGACTGTTTTTAACCCTGTAGGTACTGGTATTAACCACGATATCTGACTGTTGTTAACCCTGTATGTACTGGTATTAACCACGATATCTGACTGTTTTAAACCCTGTAGGTACTGGTATTAACCATGATATCTGACTGTTTTTAACCCTGTAGGTTCTGGTTTAACCATGATATCTGACTGTTTTTAACCCTGTAGGTACTGGTATTAACCATGATATCTGACTGTTGTTAACCCTGTAGGTACTGGTATTAACCATGATATCTGACTGTTTTAAACCCTGTAGATACTGCTATTAACCAAGATATCTGACTTTTATAAACCCTATAGGTTCTCGTTTAACCATGATATCTGACTGTTTTTAACCATGTAGGTACTGGTATTAACCATGATATCTGACTGTTTTAAACCCTGTAGGTACTGGTATTAACCATGATATCTGACTGTTTTTAACCCTGTAGGTACTGGTATTAACCATGATATCTGACTGGATTTAACCCTGTAGGTACTGGTCTTAACCATGATATCTGACTGTTTTTAACCCTGTAGGTACTGGTATTAACCATGATATCTGACTGTGTTGAACCCTTTAGGTACTGGTATTAACCATGATATCTGACTGTGTTTAACCCTCTAGGTTCTGGTATTAACCATGATATCTGACTGTTATTAACCCTGTAGGTACTGGTATTAACCATGATATTTGACTGTTATTAACCCTGTAGGTACTGGTATTAACCACGATATCTGACTGTTGTTAACCCTGTATGTACTGGTCTTAACCACGATATCTGACTGTTGTTAACCCTGTAGGTACTGGTCTTAACCTTAATATCTGACTGTTGTTAACCCTGTAGGTACTGGTATTAACCAAGATATCTGACTGTTTTAAACCCTGTAGGTACTGGTATTAACCATGATATCTGACTGTTTTAAACCCTGTAGATACTGCTATTAACCATGATATCTGACTGTTTTATACCCGATAGGTTCTGGTTTAACCATGATATCTGACTGTTGTTAACCCTGTGGGTACTGGTATTAACCATGATATCTGACTGTTTTTAACCCTGTCGGTCCTGTTATTAACCATGATATCTGACTGTTGTTAACCCTGTAGGTACTGGTCTTAACCTTGATATCTGACTGTTGTTAACCCTGTAGGTACTGGTATTAACCACGATATCTGACTGTTTTAAACCCTGTAGGTACTGGTATTAACCATGATATCTGACTTTGTTTAACCCTGTAGGTACTGGTATTAACCATGATATCTGACTGTGTTTAACCCTCTAGGTTCTGGTATTAACCATGATATCTGACTGTTATTAACCCTGTAGGTACTGGTATTAATCATGATATTTGACTGTTATTAACACTGTAGGTACTGGTATTAACCACGATATCTGACTGTTGTTAACCCTGTAGGTACTGGTATTAATCATGATATTTGACTGTTATTAACACTGTAGGTACTGGTATTAACCACGATATCTGACTGTTGTTAACCCTGTATGTACTGGTCTTAACCACGATATCTGACTGTTGTTAACCCTGTAGATACTGGTATTAACCACGATACCTGACTGTTTTAAACCCTGTAGGTACTGGCATTAACCATGATATCTGACTGTTTTTAACCCTGTAGGTCCTGGTATTAACCATGATATCTGACTGTTGTCAACCCTGTAGGTACTGGTATTAACCATGATATCTGACTGTTTTAAACCCTGTAGGTACTGGTATTAACCATGATATCTGACTGTTTTAAAACCTGTAGGTACTGGTATTAACCATGCTATCTGACTGTTTTCAACCCTGTAGGTTCTGGTTTAACCATGATATCTGACTGTTTTTAACCCTGTAGGTACTGGTATTAACCATGATATCTGACTGTTTTAAACCCGATAGGTTCTGGTTTAACCATGATATCTGACTGTTTTTAACCCTGTAGGTCCTGGTATTAACCATGATATCTGACTGTTGTCAACCCTGTAGGTACTGGTACTAACCATGATATCTGACTGTTTTAAACCCTGTAGGTACTGGTATTAACCATGATATCTGACTGTGTTTAACCCTCTAGGTTCTGGTATTAGCCATGATATCTGACTGTTTTTAACCCTGTAGGTCCTGGTATTAACCATATTATCTGACTGTTTTTAACCCTGTAGGTACTGGTATTAACCATGATATCTGACTGTGTTTAACCCTGTAGGTACTGGTATTAACCATGATATCTGACTGTGTTTAACCCTCTAGGTTCTGGTATTAACCATGATATCTGACTGTTATTAACCCTGTAGGTACTGGTATTAACCATGATATTTGACTGTTATTAACACTGTAGGTACTGGTTTAACCATGATATCTGACTGTTTTTAACCCTGTAGTGTCACGTTCTGACCTTTATTTCTGTTGTTTTGTATTTATTTAGTATGGTCAGGGCGTGAGTTGGGTGGGCAGTCTATGTTTGTTTTTCTATGTTTTGGGGCAGTTCTATGTTTTCGGCCTAGTATGGTTCTCAATCAGAGGCAGGTGTCATTAGTTGTCTCTGATTGAGAATCATACTTAGGTAGCCTGGGTTGCACTGTTTGTTTGTGGGTGATTGTCTATGTTAGTGGCTTGTGTCAGCACAGGTCTCATTTTGTAGCTTCACGGTCGTATTTGGTTTATTGTTTTCGTTACTCTTTTGCATAGTGTTCAGTCTTTCTTTATTAAAGATTCACCATGGACACTTACCACGCCGCATATTGGTCCTCTGATCCTTCTCGCCTCTCCTCTTCAGACGAAGAGGAGGACGATCGTGACAGAATCACCCACCAACCAAGGACCAAGCGGCGTGGTAGAAAACAGCGACGACAGCAGCAGCAGCAGCAACAACAACAGCGGCCGGTATCACAGGACTCCTGGACATGGGAGGAGATACTGAACGGAGAGGGACCCTGGGCACAGGCTGGGGAATATCGCCGCCCCAAAGCAGAGCTGGAGGCAGCGAAAGCTGAGCGGCGGCGATATGAGGAGGCAGCACGGCAGTGCGACAGGTACGAGAGACAGCCCCAAAAAATTTTTTTGGGGGGGCACACGAGGGGTGGAGCTAAGCCAGGTAGCAGACCTGCGCTCACCCCTCGTGCTTATTATAAGCAGCGCGATACTGGGCAGGCACCGTGTTATGCGGTTAAGCGCACGGTGTCGCCAGTACGTGTCCATAGCCCGGTGCGCTATAGGACAGCCCCCCGAGAGTGTCATGCGAGTGCGGGCATCGAGCCAGGGCGTATGGTGCCTGCTCAGCGGGTCTGGTCGCCGGTACGCAGTTTTGGCCCAGGGTATCCTGCGCCGGCTCTGCGTGCTGTGTCTCCGGGGCGCTGGGAGGGTGCAGTGCGTCCTCTGCCCGCGCTCCGCTCGTACCGGGCGACTGTGGGAATGGAGCCGAAGGGAGAGGTGCGTGTAGTAAGCACTAGATCTCCCGTGCTTACCCACAGCCCGGTTCAACCTGTGCCTGCACTCTGGACGGTCCGGGCTAGAGTGGTTATCCAGCCTGGGGAAGTGGTGCCAAGGTTGCGCACCAGAGCTCCAGTGCTCCCCCACAGCCCGGTCTTTCAGGTGCCTCCTCTTAACCCCAAGCCTCCTGAAGGTTTTCCCAGCCTGGTGGTTCCTGTGGCAGCCCCACGCACCAGGCTGTCTCTCTGTCTCCTCCCTGCAGGTGGTCCTGTCTGTCCGGCGCCTCTGCCGGAGTCTCCCGCCTGTCCGGCGCCTCTGCCGGAGTCTCCCGCCTGTCCGGCGCCTCTGCCGGAGTCTCCCGCCTGTCCGGCGCCTCTGCCGGAGTCTCCCGCCTGTCCGGCGCCTCTGCCGGAGCCTCCCGCCTGTCCGGCGCCTCTGCCGGAGCCTCCCGCCTGTCCGGCGCCTCTGCCGGAGCCTCCCGCCTGTCCGGCGCCTCTGCCGGAGCCCCTCTGCCCAGAGCTGCTGCCTCTCTGTCCCGAGCAGCTGCCTCTCTGTCCCGAGCAGCTGCCTCTCTGTCCCGAGCAGCTGCCTCTCTGTCCCGAGCAGCTGCCTCTCTGTCCCGAGCAGCTGCCTCTCTGTCCCGAGCAGCTGTCTCTCTGTCCCGAGCAGCTGTCTCTCTGTCCCGAGCAGCTGTCTCTCTGTCCCGAGCAGCTGTCCCTCTGTCCCGAGCTGCCCCTCTGTCCAGTGGGGTCATTGAGAGGGGTGGTCATGCTGAGAAAGCCACGGAGGCGGACAATAAGGCGGACTAAGACAATGATGAGGTGGGGTCCGCGTCCCGCGCCAGAGCCGCCACCGCGGACAGACGCCCACCCAGACCCTCCCCTATAGGTCAAGGTTTTGCGGCCGGAGTCCGCACCTTTGGGGGGGGGGTACTGTCACGTTCTGACCTTTATTTCTGTTGTTTTGTATTTATTTAGTATGGTCAGGGCGTGAGTTGGGTGGGCAGTCTATGTTTGTTTTTCTATGTTTTGGGGCAGTTCTATGTTTTCGGCCTAGTATGGTTCTCAATCAGAGGCAGGTGTCATTAGTTGTCTCTGATTGAGAATCATACTTAGGTAGCCTGGGTTGCACTGTTTGTTTGTGGGTGATTGTCTATGTTAGTGGCTTGTGTCAGCACAGGTCTCATTTTGTAGCTTCACGGTCGTATTTGGTTTATTGTTTTCGTTACTCTTTTGCATAGTGTTCAGTCTTTCTTTATTAAAGATTCACCATGGACACTTACCACGCCGCATATTGGTCCTCTGATCCTTCTCGCCTCTCCTCTTCAGACGAAGAGGAGGACGATCGTGACATGTAGGTACTGGTATTAACCATGATATTTGACTGTTATAAACCCTGTAGGTACTGGTATTAACCATGATATCTGACTGTTGTTAACCCTGTGGGTACTGGTATTAACCATAATATCTGACTGTTTTTAACCCTGTAGATACTGGTATTAACCACGATATCTGACTGTTGTCAACCCTGTAGGTACTGGTATTAACCATGATATCTGACTGTTTTAAACCCTGTAGGTACTGGTATTAACCATGATATCTGACTGTTTTAAAACCTGTAGGTACTGGTATTAACCATGCTATCTGACTGTTTTCAACCCTGTAGGTTCTGGTTTAACCATGATATCTGACTGTTTTTAACCCTGTAGGTACTGGTATTAACCATGATATCTGACTGTTTTTAACCCTGTAGGTCCTGGTATTAACCATGATATCTGACTGTTGTCAACCCTGTAGGTACTGGTACTAACCATGATATCTGACTGTTTTAAACCCTGTAGGTACTGGTATTAACCATGATATCTGACTGTGTTTAACCCTCTAGGTTCTGGTATTAACCATGAAATCTGACTGTTGTTAACCCTGTCGGTCCTGGTATTAACCATGATATCTGACTGTTGTTAACCCTGTAGGTACTGGTCTTAACCTTAATATCTGACTGTTGTTAACCCTGTAGGTACTGGTATTAACCACGATATCTGACTGTTTTAAACCCTGTAGGTACTGGTATTAACCACGATATCTAACTGTTTTAAACCCTGTAGATACTGCTATTAACCATGATATCTGACTGTTTTAAACCCGATAGGTTCTGGTTTAACCATGATATCTGACTGTTTTTAACCCTGTAGGTACTGGTATTAACCACGATATCTGACTGTTGTTAACCCTGTATGTACTGGTATTAACCACGATATCTGACTGTTTTAAACCCTGTAGGTACTGGTATTAACCATGATATCTGACTGTTTTTAACCCTGTAGGTCCTGGTATTAACCATGATATCTGACTGTTGTTAACCCTGTAGGTACTGGTATTAACCATGATATCTGACTGTTGTTAACCCTGTAGGTACTGGTATTAACCATGATATCTGACTGTTTTAAACCCTGTAGATACTGCTATTAACCATGATATCTGACTTTTATAAACCCTATAGGTTCTCGTTTAACCATGATATCTGACTGTTTTTAACCATGTAGGTACTGGTATTAACCATGATATCTGACTGTTTTAAACCCTGTAGGTACTGGTATTAACCATGATATCTGACTGTTTTTAACCCTGTAGGTACTGGTATTAACCATGATATCTGACTGGATTTAACCCTGTAGGTACTGGTCTTAACCATGATATCTGACTGTTATTAACCCTGTAGGTACTGGTATTAACCACGATATCTGACTGTTGTTAACCCTGTATGTACTGGTCTTAACCACGATATCTGACTGTTGTTAACCCTGTAGGTACTGGTCTTAACCTTAATATCTGACTGTTGTTAACCCTGTAGGTACTGGTATTAACCAAGATATCTGACTGTTTTAAACCCTGTAGGTACTGGTATTAACCATGATATCTGACTGTTTTAAACCCTGTAGATACTGCTATTAACCATGATATCTGACTGTTTTATACCCGATAGGTTCTGGTTTAACCATGATATCTGACTGTTGTTAACCCTGTGGGTACTGGTATTAACCATGATATCTGACTGTTTTTAACCCTGTCGGTCCTGTTATTAACCATGATATCTGACTGTTGTTAACCCTGTAGGTACTGGTCTTAACCTTGATATCTGACTGTTGTTAACCCTGTAGGTACTGGTATTAACCACGATATCTGACTGTTTTAAACCCTGTAGGTACTGGTATTAACCATGATATCTGACTTTGTTTAACCCTGTAGGTACTGGTATTAACCATGATATCTGACTGTGTTTAACCCTCTAGGTTCTGGTATTAACCATGATATCTGACTGTTATTAACCCTGTAGGTACTGGTATTAATCATGATATTTGACTGTTATTAACACTGTAGGTACTGGTATTAACCACGATATCTGACTGTTGTTAACCCTGTAGGTACTGGTATTAATCATGATATTTGACTGTTATTAACACTGTAGGTACTGGTATTAACCACGATATCTGACTGTTGTTAACCCTGTATGTACTGGTCTTAACCACGATATCTGACTGTTGTTAACCCTGTAGATACTGGTATTAACCACGATACCTGACTGTTTTAAACCCTGTAGGTACTGGCATTAACCATGATATCTGACTGTTTTTAACCCTGTAGGTCCTGGTATTAACCATGATATCTGACTGTTGTCAACCCTGTAGGTACTGGTATTAACCATGATATCTGACTGTTTTAAACCCTGTAGGTACTGGTATTAACCATGATATCTGACTGTTTTAAAACCTGTAGGTACTGGTATTAACCATGCTATCTGACTGTTTTCAACCCTGTAGGTTCTGGTTTAACCATGATATCTGACTGTTTTTAACCCTGTAGGTACTGGTATTAACCATGATATCTGACTGTTTTAAACCCGATAGGTTCTGGTTTAACCATGATATCTGACTGTTTTTAACCCTGTAGGTCCTGGTATTAACCATGATATCTGACTGTTGTCAACCCTGTAGGTACTGGTACTAACCATGATATCTGACTGTTTTAAACCCTGTAGGTACTGGTATTAACCATGATATCTGACTGTGTTTAACCCTCTAGGTTCTGGTATTAGCCATGATATCTGACTGTTTTTAACCCTGTAGGTCCTGGTATTAACCATGTTATCTGACTGTTTTTAACCCTGTAGGTACTGGTATTAACCATGATATCTGACTGTGTTTAACCCTGTAGGTACTGGTATTAACCATGATATCTGACTGTGTTTAACCCTCTAGGTTCTGGTATTAACCATGATATCTGACTGTTATTAACCCTGTAGGTACTGGTATTAACCATGATATTTGACTGTTATTAACACTGTAGGTACTGGTTTAACCATGATATCTGACTGTTTTTAACCCTGTAGTGTCACGTTCTGACCTTTATTTCTGTTGTTTTGTATTTATTTAGTATGGTCAGGGCGTGAGTTGGGTGGGCAGTCTATGTTTGTTTTTCTATGTTTTGGGGCAGTTCTATGTTTTCGGCCTAGTATGGTTCTCAATCAGAGGCAGGTGTCATTAGTTGTCTCTGATTGAGAATCATACTTAGGTAGCCTGGGTTGCACTGTTTGTTTGTGGGTGATTGTCTATGTTAGTGGCTTGTGTCAGCACAGGTCTCATTTTGTAGCTTCACGGTCGTATTTGGTTTATTGTTTTCGTTACTCTTTTGCATAGTGTTCAGTCTTTCTTTATTAAAGATTCACCATGGACACTTACCACGCCGCATATTGGTCCTCTGATCCTTCTCGCCTCTCCTCTTCAGACGAAGAGGAGGACGATCGTGACAGAATCACCCACCAACCAAGGACCAAGCGGCGTGGTAGAAAACAGCGACGACAGCAGCAGCAGCAGCAACAACAACAGCGGCCGGTATCACAGGACTCCTGGACATGGGAGGAGATACTGAACGGAGAGGGACCCTGGGCACAGGCTGGGGAATATCGGCGCCCCAAAGCAGAGCTGGAGGCAGCGAAAGCTGAGCGGCGGCGATATGAGGAGGCAGCACGGCAGTGCGACAGGTACGAGAGACAGCCCCAAAATTTTTTTTTGGGGGGGCACACGAGGGGTGGAGCTAAGCCAGGTAGCAGACCTGCGCTCACCCCTCGTGCTTATTATAAGCAGCGCGATACTGGGCAGGCACCGTGTTATGCGGTTAAGCGCACGGTGTCGCCAGTACGTGTCCATAGCCCGGTGCGCTATAGGACAGCCCCCCGAGAGTGTCATGCGAGTGCGGGCATCGAGCCAGGGCGTATGGTGCCTGCTCAGCGGGTCTGGTCGCCGGTACGCAGTTTTGGCCCAGGGTATCCTGCGCCGGCTCTGCGTGCTGTGTCTCCGGGGCGCTGGGAGGGTGCAGTGCGTCCTCTGCCCGCGCTCCGCTCGTACCGGGCGACTGTGGGAATGGAGCCGAAGGGAGAGGTGCGTGTAGTAAGCACTAGATCTCCCGTGCTTACCCACAGCCCGGTTCAACCTGTGCCTGCACTCTGGACGGTCCGGGCTAGAGTGGTTATCCAGCCTGGGGAAGTGGTGCCAAGGTTGCGCACCAGAGCTCCAGTGCTCCCCCACAGCCTGGTCTTTCAGGTGCCTCCTCTTAACCCCAAGCCTCCTGAAGGTTTTCCCAGCCTGGTGGTTCCTGTGGCAGCCCCACGCACCAGGCTGTCTCTCTGTCTCCTCCCTGCAGGTGGTCCTGTCTGTCCGGCGCCTCTGCCGGAGTCTCCCGCCTGTCCGGCGCCTCTGCCGGAGTCTCCCGCCTGTCCGGCGCCTCTGCCGGAGTCTCCCGCCTGTCCGGCGCCTCTGCCGGAGTCTCCCGCCTGTCCGGCGCCTCTGCCGGAGCCTCCCGCCTGTCCGGCGCCTCTGCCGGAGCCTCCCGCCTGTCCGGCGCCTCTGCCGGAGCCTCCCGCCTGTCCGGCGCCTCTGCCGGAGCCTCCCGCCTGTCCGGCGCCTCTGCCGGAGCCTCCCGCCTGTCCGGCGCCTCTGCCGGAGCCCCTCTGCCCAGAGCTGCTGCCTCTCTGTCCCGAGCAGCTGCCTCTCTGTCCCGAGCAGCTGCCTCTCTGTCCCGAGCAGCTGCCTCTCTGTCCCGAGCAGCTGCCTCTCTGTCCCGAGCAGCTGCCTCTCTGTCCCGAGCAGCTGTCTCTCTGTCCCGAGCAGCTGTCTCTCTGTCCCGAGCAGCTGTCTCTCTGTCCCGAGCAGCTGTCCCTCTGTCCCGAGCTGCCCCTCTGTCCAGTGGGGTCATTGAGAGGGGTGGTCATGCTGAGAAAGCCACGGAGGCGGACAATAAGGCGGACTAAGACAATGATGAGGTGGGGTCCGCGTCCCGCGCCAGAGCCGCCACCGCGGACAGACGCCCACCCAGACCCTCCCCTATAGGTCAAGGTTTTGCGGCCGGAGTCCGCACCTTTGGGGGGGGGGTACTGTCACGTTCTGACCTTTATTTCTGTTGTTTTGTATTTATTTAGTATGGTCAGGGCGTGAGTTGGGTGGGCAGTCTATGTTTGTTTTTCTATGTTTTGGGGCAGTTCTATGTTTTCGGCCTAGTATGGTTCTCAATCAGAGGCAGGTGTCATTAGTTGTCTCTGATTGAGAATCATACTTAGGTAGCCTGGGTTGCACTGTTTGTTTGTGGGTGATTGTCTATGTTAGTGGCTTGTGTCAGCACAGGTCTCATTTTGTAGCTTCACGGTCGTATTTGGTTTATTGTTTTCGTTACTCTTTTGCATAGTGTTCAGTCTTTCTTTATTAAAGATTCACCATGGACACTTACCACGCCGCATATTGGTCCTCTGATCCTTCTCGCCTCTCCTCTTCAGACGAAGAGGAGGACGATCGTGACATGTAGGTACTGGTATTAACCATGATATTTGACTGTTATAAACCCTGTAGGTACTGGTATTAACCATGATATCTGACTGTTGTTAACCCTGTGGGTACTGGTATTAACCATAATATCTGACTGTTTTTAACCCTGTAGATACTGGTATTAACCACGATATCTGACTGTTGTCAACCCTGTAGGTACTGGTATTAACCATGATATCTGACTGTTTTAAACCCTGTAGGTACTGGTATTAACCATGATATCTGACTGTTTTAAAACCTGTAGGTACTGGTATTAACCATGCTATCTGACTGTTTTCAACCCTGTAGGTTCTGGTTTAACCATGATATCTGACTGTTTTTAACCCTGTAGGTACTGGTATTAACCATGATATCTGACTGTTTTAAACCCTGTAGGTACTGGTATTAACCATGATATCTGACTGTGTTTAACCCTCTAGGTTCTGGTATTAACCATGAAATCTGACTGTTGTTAACCCTGTCGGTCCTGGTATTAACCATGATATCTGACTGTTGTTAACCCTGTAGGTACTGGTCTTAACCTTAATATCTGACTGTTGTTAACCCTGTAGGTACTGGTATTAACCACGATATCTGACTGTTTTAAACCCTGTAGGTACTGGTATTAACCACGATATCTGACTGTTTTAAACCCTGTAGATACTGCTATTAACCATGATATCTGACTGTTTTAAACCCGATAGGTTCTGGTTTAACCATGATATCTGACTGTTTTTAACCCTGTAGGTACTGGTATTAACCACGATATCTGACTGTTGTTAACCCTGTATGTACTGGTATTAACCACGATATCTGACTGTTTTAAACCCTGTAGGTACTGGTATTAACCATGATATCTGACAATTTTTAACCCTGTAGGTCCTGGTATTAACCATGATATCTGACTGTTGTTAACCCTGTAGGTACTGGTATTAACCATGATATCTGACTGTTGTTAACCCTGTAGGTACTGGTATTAACCATGATATCTGACTGTTTTAAACCCTGTAGATACTGCTATTAACCATGATATCTGACTTTTATAAACCCTATAGGTTCTCGTTTAACCATGATATCTGACTGTTTTTAACCATGTAGGTACTGGTATTAACCATGATATCTGACTGTTTTAAACCCTGTAGGTACTGGTATTAACCATGATATCTGACTGTTTTTAACCCTGTAGGTACTGGTATTAACCATGATATCTGACTGGATTTAACCCTGTAGGTACTGGTCTTAACCATGATATCTGACTGTTTTTAACCCTGTAGGTACTGGTATTAACCATGATATCTGACTGTGTTGAACCCTTTAGGTACTGGTATTAACCATGATATCTGACTGTGTTTAACCCTCTAGGTTCTGGTATTAACCATGATATCTGACTGTTATTAACCCTGTAGGTACTGGTATTAACCATGATATTTGACTGTTATTAACCCTGTAGGTACTGGTATTAACCACAATATCTGACTGTTGTTAACCCTGTATGTACTGGTCTTAACCACGATATCTGACTGTTGTTAACCCTGTAGGTACTGGTCTTAACCTAAATATCTGACTGTTGTTAACCCTGTAGGTACTGGTATTAACCAAGATATCTGACTGTTTTAAACCCTGTAGGTACTGGTATTAACCATGATATCTGACTGTTTTAAACCCTGTAGATACTGCTATTAACCATGATATCTGACTGTTTTATACCCGATAGGTTCTGGTTTAACCATGATATCTGACTGTTGTTAACCCTGTGGGTACTGGTATTAACCATGATATCTGACTGTTTTTAACCCTGTCGGTCCTGGTATTAACCATGATAGCTGACTGTTGTTAACCCTGTGGGTACTGGTATTAACCATGATATCTGACTGTTTTTAACCCTGTCGGTCCTGTTATTAACCATGATATCTGACTGTTGTTAACCCTGTAGGTACTGGTCTTAACCTTGATATCTGACTGTTGTTAACCCTGTAGGTACTGGTATTAACCACGATATCTGACTGTTTTAAACCCTGTCGGTACTGGTATTAACCATGATATCTGACTTTGTTTAACCCTGTAGGTACTGGTATTAACCATGATATCTGACTGTGTTTAACCCTCTAGGTTCTGGTATTAACCATGATATCTGACTGTTATTAACCCTGTAGGTACTGGTATTAATCATGATATTTGACTGTTATTAACACTGTAGGTACTGGTATTAACCACGATATCTGACTGTTGTTAACCCTGTAGATACTGGTATTAACCACGATACCTGACTGTTTTAAACCCTGTAGGTACTGGCATTAACCATGATATCTGACTGTTTTTAACCCTGTAGGTCCTGGTATTAACCATGATATCTGACTGTTGTCAACCCTGTAGGTACTGGTATTAACCATGATATCTGACTGTTTTAAACCCTGTAGGTACTGGTATTAACCATGATATCTGACTGTTTTAAAACCTGTAGGTACTGGTATTAACCATGCTATCTGACTGTTTTCAACCCTGTAGGTTCTGGTTTAACCATGATATCTGACTGTTTTTAACCCTGTAGGTACTGGTATTAACCATGATATCTGACTGTTTTAAACCCGATAGGTTCTGGTTTAACCATGATATCTGACTGTTTTTAACCCTGTCGGTCCTGGTATTAACCATGATATCTGACTGTTGTCAACCCTGTAGGTACTGGTACTAACCATGATATCTGACTGTTTTAAACCCTGTAGGTACTGGTATTAACCATGATATCTGACTGTGTTTAACCCTCTAGGTTCTGGTATTAGCCATGATATCTGACTGTTTTTAACCCTGTAGGTCCTGGTATTAACCATGTTATCTGACTGTTTTTAACCCTGTAGGTACTGGTATTAACCATGATATCTGACTGTGTTTAACCCTGTAGGTACTGGTATTAACCATGATATCTGACTGTGTTTAACCCTCTAGGTTCTGGTATTAACCATGATATCTGACTGTTATTAACCCTGTAGGTACTGGTATTAACCATGATATTTGACTGTTATTAACACTGTAGGTACTGGTTTAACCATGATATCTGACTGTTTTTAACCCTGTAGGTACTGGTATTAACCATGATATTTGACTGTTATAAACCCTGTAGGTACTGGTATTAACCATGATATCTGACTGTTGTTAACCCTGTGGGTACTGGTATTAACCATAATATCTGACTGTTTTTAACCCTGTAGATACTGGTATTAACCACGATACCTGACTGTTTTAAACCCTGTAGGTACTGGCATTAACCATGATATCTGACTGTTTTTAACCCTGTAGGTCCTGGTATTAACCATGATATCTGACTGTTGTCAACCCTGTAGGTACTGGTATTAACCATGATATCTGACTGTTTTAAACCCTGTAGGTACTGGTATTAACCATGATATCTGACTGTTTTAAAACCTGTAGGTACTGGTATTAACCATGCTATCTGACTGTTTTCAACCCTGTAGGTTCTGGTTTAACCATGATATCTGACTGTTTTTAACCCTGTAGGTACTGGTATTAACCATGATATCTGACTGTTTTAAACCCGATAGGTTCTGGTTTAACCATGATATCTGACTGTTTTTAACCCTGTAGGTCCTGGTATTAACCATGATATCTGACTGTTTTTAACCCTGTAGGTACTGGTATTAACCATGATATCTGACTGGATTTAACCCTGTAGGTACTGGTCTTAACCATGATATCTGACTGTTTTTAACCCTGTAGGTACTGGTATTAACCATGATATCTGACTGTGTTGAACCCTTTAGGTACTGGTATTAACCATGATATCTGACTGTGTTTAACCCTCTAGGTTCTGGTATTAACCATGATATCTGACTGTTATTAACCCTGTAGGTACTGGTATTAACCATGATATTTGACTGTTATTAACCCTGTAGGTACTGGTATTAACCACGATATCTGACTGTTGTTAACCCTGTATGTACTGGTCTTAACCACGATATCTGACTGTTGTTAACCCTGTAGGTACTGGTATTAACCAAGATATCTGACTGTTTTAAACCCTGTAGGTACTGGTATTAACCATGATATCTGACTGTTTTAAACCCTGTAGATACTGCTATTAACCATGATATCTGACTGTTTTATACCCGATAGGTTCTGGTTTAACCATGATATCTGACTGTTGTTAACCCTGTGGGTACTGGTATTAACCATGATATCTGACTGTTTTTAACCCTGTCGGTCCTGGTATTAACCATGATAGCTGACTGTTGTTAACCCTGTGGGTACTGGTATTAACCATGATATCTGACTGTTTTTAACCCTGTCGGTCCTGTTATTAACCATGATATCTGACTGTTGTTAACCCTGTAGGTACTGGTCTTAACCTTGATATCTGACTGTTGTTAACCCTGTAGGTACTGGTATTAACCACGATATCTGACTGTTTTAAACCCTGTAGGTACTGGTATTAACCATGATATCTGACTTTGTTTAACCCTGTAGGTACTGGTATTAACCATGATATCTGACTGTGTTTAACCCTCTAGGTTCTGGTATTAACCATGATATCTGACTGTTATTAACCCTGTAGGTACTGGTATTAATCATGATATTTGACTGTTATTAACACTGTAGGTACTGGTATTAACCACGATATCTGACTGTTGTTAACCCTGTAGATACTGGTATTAACCACGATACCTGACTGTTTTAAACCCTGTAGGTACTGGCATTAACCATGATATCTGACTGTTTTTAACCCTGTAGGTCCTGGTATTAACCATGATATCTGACTGTTGTCAACCCTGTAGGTACTGGTATTAACCATGATATCTGACTGTTTTAAAACCTGTAGGTACTGGTATTAACCATGCTATCTGACTGTTTTCAACCCTGTAGGTTCTGGTTTAACCATGATATCTGACTGTTTTCAACCCTGTAGGTACTGGTATTAACCATGATATCTGACTGTTTTAAACCCGATAGGTTCTGGTTTAACCATGATATCTGACTGTTTTTAACCCTGTAGGTCCTGGTATTAACCATGATATCTGACTGTTGTCAACCCTGTAGGTACTGGTACTAACCATGATATCTGACTGTTTTAAACCCTGTAGGTACTGGTATTAACCATGATATCTGACTGTTTTAAACCCTGTAGATACTGCTATTAACCATGATATCTGACTGTTTTATACCCGATAGGTTCTGGTTTAACCATGATATCTGACTGTTGTTAACCCTGTGGGTACTGGTATTAACCATGATATCTGACTGTTTTTAACCCTGTCGGTCCTGGTATTAACCATGATAGCTGACTGTTGTTAACCCTGTGGGTACTGGTATTAACCATGATATCTGACTGTTTTTAACCATGTCGGTCCTGTTATTAACCATGATATCTGACTGTTGTTAACCCTGTAGGTACTGGTCTTAACCTTGATATCTGACTGTTGTTAACCCTGTAGGTACTGGTATTAACCACGATATCTGACTGTTTTAAACCCTGTAGGTACTGGTATTAACCATGATATCTGACTTTGTATAACCCTGTAGGTACTGGTATTAACCATGATATCTGACTGTGTTTAACCCTCTAGGTTCTGGTATTAACCATGATATCTGACTGTTATTAACCCTGTAGGTACTGGTATTAATCATGATATTTGACTGTTATTAACACTGTAGGTACTGGTATTAACCACGATATCTGACTGTTGTTAACCCTGTAGATACTGGTATTAACCACGATACCTGACTGTTTTAAACCCTGTAGGTACTGGCATTAACCATGATATCTGACTGTTTTTAACCCTGTAGGTCCTGGTATTAACCATGATATCTGACTGTTGTCAACCCTGTAGGTACTGGTATTAACCATGATATCTGACTGTTTTAAACCCTGTAGGTACTGGTATTAACCATGATATCTGACTGTTTTAAAACCTGTAGGTACTGGTATTAACCATGCTATCTGACTGTTTTCAACCCTGTAGGTTCTGGTTTAACCATGATATCTGACTGTTTTTAACCCTGTAGGTACTGGTATTAACCATGATATCTGACTGTTTTAAACCCGATAGGTTCTGGTTTAACCATGATATCTGACTGTTTTTAACCCTGTAGGTCCTGGTATTAACCATGATATCTGACTGTTGTCAACCCTGTAGGTACTGGTACTAACCATGATATCTGACTGTTTTAAACCCTGTAGGTACTGGTATTAACCATGATATCTGACTGTGTTTAACCCTCTAGGTTCTGGTATTAACCATGATATCTGACTGTTTTTAACCCTGTAGGTCCTGGTATTAACCATGATATCTGACTGTTGTTAACACTGTAGGTACTGGTCTTAACCTTAATATCTGACTGTTGTTAACCCTGTAGGTACTGGTATTAACCACGATATCTGACTGTTTTAAACCCTGTAGGTACTGGTATTAACCATGATATCTGACTGTTTTAAACCCGATAGGTTCTGGTTTAACCATGATATCTGACTGTTGTTAACCCTGTGGGTACTAGTATTAACCATGATATCTGACTGTTTTTAACCCTGTCGGTCCTGGTATTAACCATGATAGCTGACTGTTGTTAACCCTGTGGGTACTGGTATTAACCATGATATCTGACTGTTTTTAACCCTGTAGGTACTGGTCTTAACCTTGATATCTGACTGTTGTTAACCCTGTAGGTACTGGTATTAGCCACGATATCTGACTGTTTTAAACCCTGTAGATACTGTTATTAACCATGATATCTGACTGTTTTAAACCCAATAGGTTTTGGTTTAACCATGATATCTGACTGTTTTTAACCCTGTAGGTACTGGTATTAACCACGATATCTGACTGTTGTTAACCCTGTATGTACAGGTCTTAACCACGATATCTGACTGTTGTTAACCCTGTAGGTACTGGTATTAACCACGATATCTGACTGTTTTAAACCCTGTAGGTACTGGTATTAACCATGATATCTGACTGTTTTTAACCCTGTAGGTCCTGGTATTAACCATGATATCTGACTGTTGTTAACCCTGTAGGTACTGGTATTAACCATGATATCTGACTGTTGTTAACCCTGTAGATACTGCTATTAACCATGATATCTGACTTTTATAAACCCTATAGGTTCTGGTTTAACCATGATATCTGACTGTTTTTAACCATGTAGGTACTGGTATTAACCATGATATCTGACTGTTTTAAACCCTGTAGGTACTGGTATTAACCATGATATCTGACTGTTTTTAACCCTGTAGGTACTGGTATTAACCATGATATCTGACTGGATTTAACCCTGTAGGTACTGGTCTTAACCATGATATCTGACTGTTTTTAACCCTGTAGGTACTGGTATTAACCATGATATCTGACTGTGTTGAACCCTTTAGGTACTGGTATTAACCATGATATCTGACTGTGTTTAACCCTCTAGGTTCTGGTATTAACCATGATATCTGACTGTTATAACCCTGTAGGTACTGGTATTAACCATGATATTTGACTGTTATTAACCCTGTAGGTACTGGTATTAACCACGATATCTGACTGTTGTTAACCCTGTATGTACTGGTTTTAACCACGATATCTGACTGTTGTTAACCCTGTTGGTTACTGGTATTAACCACGATATCTGACTGTTTTAAACCCTGTAGGTACTGGTATTAACCATGATATCTGACTGTTTTTAACCCTGTAGGTACTGGTATTAACCATGATATCTGACTGTTGTCAACCCTGTAGGTACTGGTACTAACCATGATATCTGACTGTTTTAAACCCTGTAGGTACTGGTATTAACCATGATATCTGACTGTGTTTAACCCTCTAGGTTCTGGTATTAACCATGATATCTGACTGTTTTTAACCCTGTAGGTCCTGGTATTAACCATGATATCTGACTGTTGTTAACACTGTAGGTACTGGTCTTAACCTTAATATCTGACTGTTGTTAACCCTGTAGGTACTGGTATTAACCACGATATCTGACTGTTTTAAACCCTGTAGGTACTGGTATTAACCATGATATCTGACTGTTTTAAACCCGATAGGTTCTGGTTTAACCATGATATCTGACTGTTGTTAACCCTGTGGGTACTAGTATTAACCATGATATCTGACTGTTTTTAACCCTGTCGGTCCTGGTATTAACCATGATAGCTGACTGTTGTTAACCCTGTGGGTACTGGTATTAACCATGATATCTGACTGTTTTTAACCCTGTAGGTACTGGTCTTAACCTTGATATCTGACTGTTGTTAACCCTGTAGGTACTGGTATTAGCCACGATATCTGACTGTTTTAAACCCTGTAGATACTGTTATTAACCATGATATCTGACTGTTTTAAACCCAATAGGTTTTGGTTTAACCATGATATCTGACTGTTTTTAACCCTGTAGGTACTGGTATTAACCACGATATCTGACTGTTGTTAACCCTGTATGTACAGGTCTTAACCACGATATCTGACTGTTGTTAACCCTGTAGGTACTGGTATTAACCACGATATCTGACTGTTTTAAACCCTGTAGGTACTGGTATTAACCATGATATCTGACTGTTTTTAACCCTGTAGGTCCTGGTATTAACCATGATATCTGACTGTTGTTAACCCTGTAGGTACTGGTATTAACCATGATATCTGACTGTTGTTAACCCTGTAGATACTGCTATTAACCATGATATCTGACTTTTATAAACCCTATAGGTTCTGGTTTAACCATGATATCTGACTGTTTTTAACCATGTAGGTACTGGTATTAACCATGATATCTGACTGTTTTAAACCCTGTAGGTACTGGTATTAACCATGATATCTGACTGTTTTTAACCCTGTAGGTACTGGTATTAACCATGATATCTGACTGGATTTAACCCTGTAGGTACTGGTCTTAACCATGATATCTGACTGTTTTTAACCCTGTAGGTACTGGTATTAACCATGATATCTGACTGTGTTGAACCCTTTAGGTACTGGTATTAACCATGATATCTGACTGTGTTTAACCCTCTAGGTTCTGGTATTAACCATGATATCTGACTGTTATAACCCTGTAGGTACTGGTATTAACCATGATATTTGACTGTTATTAACCCTGTAGGTACTGGTATTAACCACGATATCTGACTGTTGTTAACCCTGTATGTACTGGTTTTAACCACGATATCTGACTGTTGTTAACCCTGTTGGTTACTGGTATTAACCACGATATCTGACTGTTTTAAACCCTGTAGGTACTGGTATTAACCATGATATCTGACTGTTTTTAACCCTGTAGGTACTGGTATTAACCATGATATCTGACTGTTGTTAACCCTGTCGGTCCTGGTATTAACCATGATATCTGACTGTTGTTAACCCTGTAGGTACTGGTCTTAACCTTAATATCTGACTGTTGTTAACCCTGTAGGTACTGCTATTAACCAAGATATCTGACTGTTTTAAACCCTGTAGGTACTGGTATTAACCATGATATCTGACTGTTTTAAACCCTGTAGATACTGCTATTAACCATGATATCTGACTGTTTTAAACCCGATAGGTTCTGGTTTAACCAGGATATCTAACTGTTGTTAACCCTGTGGGTACTGGTATTAACCATGATATCTGACTGTTTTTAACCCTGTCGGTCCTGGTATTAACCATGATAGCTGACTGTTGTTAACCCTGTGGGTACTGGTATTAACCATGATATTTGACTGTTTTTAACCGTGTATGTCCTGTTATTAACCATGATATCTGACTGTTGTTAACCCTGTAGGTACTGGTCTTAACCTTGATATCTGACTGTTGTTAACCCTGTAGGTACTGGTATTAACCACGATATCTGACTGTTTTAAACCCTGTAGGTACTGGTATTAACCATGATATCTGACTGTTTTAAACCCTGTAGGTCCTGGTATTAACCATGATATCTGACTGTTGTTAACCCTGTAGGTACTGGTATTAACCATGATATCTGACTGTGTTGAACCCTTTAGGTACTGGTATTAACCATGATATCTGACTGTGTTTAACCCTCTAGGTTCTGGTATTAACCATGATATCTGACTGTTATTAACCCTGTAGGTACTGGTATCAACCATGATATTTGACTGTTATTAACCCTGTAGGTACTGGTATTAACCACGATATCTGACTGTTGTTAACCCTGTATGTACTGGTCTTAACCACAATATCTGACTGTTGTTAACCCTGTAGGTACTGGTATTAACCACGATATCTGACTGTTTTAAACCCTGTAGGTACTGGTATTAACCATGATATCTGACTGTTTTTAACCCTGTAGGTCCTGGTATTAACCATGATATCTGACTGTTGTTAACCCTGTAGGTACTGGTATTAACCATGATATCTGACTGTTATAAACCCTATAGGTTCTGGTTTAACCATGATATCTGACTGTTTTTAACCCTGTAGGTCTGGTATTAACCATGATATCTGACTGTTTTAAACCCTGTAGATACTGGTATTAACCATAATATCTGACTGTTTTTAACCCTGTTGGTCCTGGTATTAACCATGATATCTGACTGTTGTTAACCCTGTAGGTACTGGTATTAACCATGATATCTGACTGTTTTAAACCCTGTAGGTACTGGTATTAACCATGATATCTGACTGTTTTAAACCCTGTAGATACTGGTATTAACCATGATATCTGACTGTTATAAACCCTATAGGTTCTGGTTTAACCATGATATCTGACTGTTATTAACCCTGTAGGTACTGGTATTAACCATGATATCTGACTGTTACTAACCCTGTAGGTACTGGTATTTACCATGATATCTGACTGTTGTTAACCCTGTAGGTACTGGCATTAACCATGATATCTGACTGTTGTTAACCCTGTAGGTACTGGTATTAACCATGATATCTGACTGTTTTTTAACCCTGTAGGTACTGGTATTAACCATGATATCTGACTGTTTTTAATCCTGTAGGTATTGGTATTAACCATGAGATTTTGACTGTGTTTAACCCTCTAGGTTCTGTTATTAACAATGATATCTGACTGGAATTAACCCTGTAGGTACTGGTATTAACCATGATATCTGACTGTTATTAACCCTGTAGGTACTGGTATTAACCATGATATCTGACTGTTTTTAACCCTGTAGGTACTGGTCTTAACCATGATATCTGACTGTTTTTAACCCTGTAGGTACTGGTATTAACCATGATATCTGACTGTTTTTAACCCTGTAGATACTGGTATTAACCACGATATCTGACTGTTTTAAACCCTGTAGGTACTGGTATTAACCATGATATCAAACTGTTTTTAACCCTGTAGGTCCTGGTATTAACCATGATATCTGATTGTGTTTAACCCTGTAGGTACTGGTATTAACCATGATATCTGACTGTGTCTAACCCTCTAGGTTCTGGTATTAACAATGATATCTGACTGGAATTAACCCTGTAGGTACTGGTATTAACCATGATATCTGACTGTTATTAACCCTGTAGGTACTGGTATTAACCATGATATCTGACTGGAATTAACCCTGTAGGTACTGGTCTTAACCATGATATCTGACTGTTTTTAACCCTGTAGGTACTGGTATTATCCATGATATCTGACTGTTTTTAACCCTGTAGATACTGGTATTAACCATGATATCTGACTGGAATTAACCCTGTAGGTACTGGTATTAACCATGATATCTGACTGTGTTTAACCTTGTAGGTACTGGTATTAACCACGATATCTGACTGTGTTTAACCCTGTAGGTACTGGTATTAACCATGATATCTGACTGTTTTAACCCTGTAGGTACTGGTTTTTACCATGATATCTGACTGTTGTTAACCCTGTAGGTACTGGTATTAACCATGATATCTGACTGTTTTTAACCCTGTAGGTACAGGTATTAACCATGATATCTGACTGTTTTTAACCCTGTAGATACTGGTATTAACCATGATATCTGACTGGAATTAACCCTGTAGGTACTGGTCTTAACCATGATATCTGACTGGAATTAACCCTGTAGGTACTGGTATTAATCATGATATCTGACTGTGTTTAACCCTGTAGGTACTGGTATTAACCACGATATCTGACTGTTTTAAACCCTGTGGGTACTGGTATTAACCATGATATTTGACTGTTTTTAACCGTGTATGTCCTGTTATTAACCATGATATCTGACTGTTGTTAACCCTGTAGGTACTGGTCTTAACCTTGATATCTGACTGTTGTTAACCCTGTAGGTACTGGTATTAACCACGATATCTGACTGTTTTAAACCCTGTAGGTACTGGTATTAACCATGATATCTGACTGTTTTAAACCCTGTAGGTCCTGGTATTAACCATGATATCTGACTGTTGTTAACCCTGTAGGTACTGGTATTAACCATGATATCTGACTGTTGTTAACCCTGTAGGTACTGGTATTAACCATGATATCTGACTGTTTTTAACCCTGTAGGTACTGGTATTAACCATGATATCTGACTGTGTTGAACCCTTTAGGTACTGGTATTAACCATGATATCTGACTGTGTTTAACCCTCTAGGTTCTGGTATTAACCATGATATCTGACTGTTATTAACCCTGTAGGTACTGGTATCAACCATGATATTTGACTGTTATTAACCCTGTAGGTACTGGTATTAACCACGATATCTGACTGTTGTTAACCCTGTATGTACTGGTCTTAACCACGATATCTGACTGTTGTTAACCCTGTAGGTACTGGTATTAACCACGATATCTGACTGTTTTAAACCCTGTAGGTACTGGTATTAACCATGATATCTGACTGTTTTTAACCCTGTAGGTCCTGGTATTAACCATGATATCTGACTGTTGATAACCCTGTAGGTACTGGTATTAACCATGATATCTGACTGTTTTTAACCCTGTAGGTCCTGGTATTAACCATGATATCTGACTGTTGTTTACCCTGTAGGTACTGGTATTAACCATGATATCTGACTGTTTTAAACCCTGTAGGTACTGGTATTAACCATGATATCTGACTGTTTTAAACCCTGTAGATACTGGTATTAACCATGATATCTGACTGTTATAAACCCTATAGGTTCTGGTTTAACCATGATATCTGACTGTTTTTAACCCTGTAGGTCTGGTATTAACCATGATATCTGACTGTTTTAAACCCTGTAGATACTGGTATTAACCATAATATCTGACTGTTTTTAACCCTGTTGGTCCTGGTATTAACCATGATATCTGACTGTTGTTAACCCTGTAGGTACTGGTATTAACCATGATATCTGACTGTTTTAAACCCTGTAGGTACTGGTATTAACCATGATATCTGACTGTTTTAAACCCTGTAGATACTGGTATTAACCATGATATCTGACTGTTATAAACCCTATAGGTTCTGGTTTAACCATGATATCTGACTGTTATTAACCCTGTAGGTACTGGTATTAACCATGATATCTGACTGTTACTAACCCTGTAGGTACTGGTATTTACCATGATATCTGACTGTTGTTAACCCTGTAGGTACTGGCATTAACCATGATATCTGACTGTTGTTAACCCTGTAGGTACTGGTATTAACCATGATATCTGACTGTTTTTTAACCCTGTAGGTACTGGTATTAACCATGATATCTGACTGTTTTTAATCCTGTAGGTACTGGTATTAACCATGAGATTTTGACTGTGTTTAACCCTCTAGGTTCTGTTATTAACAATGATATCTGACTGGAATTAACCCTGTAGGTACTGGTATTAACCATGATATCTGACTGTTATTAACCCTGTAGGTACTGGTATTAACCATGATATCTGACTGTTTTTAACCCTGTAGGTACTGGTCTTAACCATGATATCTGACTGTTTTTAACCCTGTAGGTACTGGTATTAACCATGATATCTGACTGTTTTTAACCCTGTAGATACTGGTATTAACCACGATATCTGACTGTTTTAAACCCTGTAGGTACTGGTATTAACCATGATATCAAACTGTTTTTAACCCTGTAGGTCCTGGTATTAACCATGATATCTGATTGTGTTTAACCCTGTAGGTACTGGTATTAACCATGATATCTGACTGTGTCTAACCCTCTAGGTTCTGGTATTAACAATGATATCTGACTGGAATTAACCCTGTAGGTACTGGTATTAACCATGATATCTGACTGTTATTAACCCTGTAGGTACTGGTATTAACCATGATATCTGACTGGAATTAACCCTGTAGGTACTGGTCTTAACCATGATATCTGACTGTTTTTAACCCTGTAGGTACTGGTATTATCCATGATATCTGACTGTTTTTAACCCTGTAGATACTGGTATTAACCATGATATCTGACTGGAATTAACCCTGTAGGTACTGGTATTAACCATGATATCTGACTGTGTTTAACCCTGTAGGTACTGGTATTAACCACGATATCTGACTGTGTTTAACCCTGTAGGTACTGGTATTAACCATGATATCTGACTGTTTTAACCCTGTAGGTACTGGTTTTTACCATGATATCTGACTGTTGTTAACCCTGTAGGTACTGGTATTAACCATGATATCTGACTGTTTTTAACCCTGTAGGTACAGGTATTAACCATGATATCTGACTGTTTTTAACCCTGTAGATACTGGTATTAACCATGATATCTGACTGGAATTAACCCTGTAGGTACTGGTCTTAACCATGATATCTGACTGGAATTAACCCTGTAGGTACTGGTATTAATCATGATATCTGACTGTGTTTAACCCTGTAGGTACTGGTATTAACCACGATATCTGACTGTTTTAAACCCTGTAGGTACTGGTATTAACCATGATATCTGACTGTTTTAAACCCGATAGGTTCTGGTTTAACCATGATATCTGACTGTGTTTAACCCTGTAGGTACTGGTATTAACCATGATATCTGACTTCTGTTAACCCTGTAGGTACTGGTATTAACCATGATATCTGACTGTTTTAAACCCTCTAGGTTCTGTTATTAACAATGATATCTGACTGGAATTAACCCTGTAGGTACTGGTATTAACCATGATATCTGACTGTTATTAACCCTGTAGATACTGGTATTAATCATGATATCTGACTGGAATTAACCCTGTAGGTACTGGTCTTAACCATGATATCTGACTGTTTTTAACCCTGTAGGTACTGGTATTAACCATGATATCTGACTGTTTTTAACCCTGTAGATACTGGTATTAACCACGATATCTGACTGTTTTAAACCCTGTAGGTACTGGTATTAACCATGATATCAAACTGTTTTTAACCCTGTAGGTCCTGGTATTAACCATGATATCTGATTGTGTTTAACCCTGTAGGTACTGGTATTAACCATGATATCTGACTGTGTCTAACCCTCTAGGTTCTGGTATTAACAATGATATCTGACTGGAATTAACCCTGTAGGTACTGGTATTAACCATGATATCTGACTGTTATTAACCCTGTAGGTACTGGTATTAACCATGATATCTGACTGGAATTAACCCTGTAGGTACTGGTCTTAACCATGATATCTGACTGTTTTTAACCCTGTAGGTACTGGTATTATCCATGATATCTGACTGTTTTTAACCCTGTAGATACTGGTATTAACCATGATATCTGACTGGAATTAACCCTGTAGGTACTGGTATTAACCATGATATCTGACTGTGTTTAACCCTGTAGGTACTGGTATTAACCACGATATCTGACTGTGTTTAACCCTGTAGGTACTGGTATTAACCATGATATCTGACTGTTTTAACCCTGTAGGTACTGGTTTTTACCATGATATCTGACTGTTGTTAACCCTGTAGGTACTGGCATTAACCATGATATCTGACTGTTGTTAACCCTGCAGGTACTGGTATTAACCATGATATCTGACTGTTTTTAACCCTGTAGGTACTGGCATTAACCATGATATCTGACTGTTGTTAACCCTGCAGGTACTGGTATTAACCATGATATCTGACTGTTTTTAACCCTGTAGGTACTGGTATTAACCATGATATCTGACTGTTTTTAACTCTGTAGATACTGGTATTAACCATGATATCTGACTGGAATTAACCCTGTAGGTACTGGTCTTAACCATGATATCTGACTGTTTTTAACCCTGTAGGTACTGGTATTAACCATGATATCTGACTGTTTTAAACCCTGTAGGTACTGGTATTAACCATGATATCTGACTGTTTTAAACCCGATAGGTTCTGGTTTAACCATGATATCTGACTGTGTTTAACCCTGTAGGTACTGGTATTAACCATGATATCTGACTTCTGTTAACCCTGTAGGTACTGGTATTAACCATGATATCTGACTGTTTTAAACCCTGTAGATACTGTTATTAACCATGATATCTGACTGTTTTAAACCCTATAGGTTTTGGTTTAAAAATTATATCTGACTGTTTTTAACCCTGTAGGTACTGGTATTAACCATGATATCGGACTGTTTTTAACCCTGTAGGTACTGGTATTAACCATGATATCTGACTGTTGTTAACCCTGTATGTACTGGTCTTAACCACGATATCTGACTGTTGTTAACCCTGTAGGTACTGGTATTAACCATGATATCTGACTGTTGTTAACCCTGTAGGTACTGGTATTAACCATGATATCTGACTGTTTTGAACCCTGTAGATACTGGTATTAACCATGATATCTGACTGTTTTGAACCCTGTAGGTACTGGTCTTAACCATGATATCTGACTGTTGTTAACCCTGTAGGTACTGGTATTAACCATGATATCTGACTGTTTTTAACCCTGTAGGTACTGGTATTAACCATGATATCTGACTGTTTTAACCCTGTAGGTACTGGTATTAACCATGATATCTGACTGTTGTTAACCCTGTAGGTACTGGTTTTAACCATGATATCTGACTGTTGTTAACCCTGTAGGTACTGGTATTAACCATGATATCTAACTTTTGTTAACCCTGTAGGTACTGGTATTAACCATGATATCTGACTGTTGTTAACCCTGTAGGTACTGGTATTAACCATGATATCTGACTGTTTTTACCCCTGTAGGTACTAGTATTAACCATGATATCTGACTGTGTTTAACCCTGTAGGTACTGGTATTAACCAGGATATCTGACTGTTTTAAACCCTGTAGGTACTGGTATTAACCATGATATCTGACTGTTGTTAACCCTGTAGGTACTGGTATTAACCATGAAATCTGACTATTTTTAACCCTGTAGGTACTGGTATTAACCATGATATCTGACTGGAATTAACCCTGTAGGTACTGGTATTAACCATGATATCTGACTGTGTTTAACCCTGTAGGTACTGGTATTAACCATGATATCTGACTGTGTTTAACCCTCTAGGTTCTGGTATTAACAATGATATCTGACTGTTATTAACCCTGTAGGTACTGGTATTAACCATGATATCTGACTGTTATTAACCCTGTAAGTACTGGTATTAACCATGATATTTGACTGTTTTAACCCTGTAGGTACTGGTTTTAACCATGATATCTGACTGTTGTTAACCCTGTAGGTACTGGTATTAACCATGATATCTGACTGTTGTTAACCCTGTAGGTACTGGTATTAACCTTGATATCTGACTGTTTTAAACCCGTTAGATACTGGTATTAACCATGATATCTGACTGTTATTAACCCTGTAGGTACTGGTATTAACCATGATATCTGACTGTTATTAACCCTGTAGGTACTGGTATTAACCATGATATCTGACTGTTTTAACCCTGTAGGTCCTGGTATTAACCATGATATCTGACTGTTTTTAACCCTGTAGGTACTGGTATTAACCATGATATCTGACTGTTTTAAACCCTGTAGATACTGGTATTAATCATGATATCTGACTGTTTTTAACCCTGTAGGTACTGGTATTAACCATGATATCTGACTGTTGTTAACCCTGTAGGTACTGGTATTAACCATGAAATCTGACTCTTTTTAACCCTGTAGGTACTGGTATTAACCATGATATCTGACTGGAATTAACCCTGTAGGTACTGGTATTAACCATGATATCTGACTGTGTTTAACCCTGTAGGTACTGGTATTAACCATGATATCTGACTGTGTTTAACCCTCTAGGTTCTGGTATTAACAATGATATCTGACTGTTATTAACCCTGTAGGTACTGGTATTAACCATGATATCTGACTGTTATTAACCCTGTAAGTACTGGTATTAACCATGATATTTGACTGTTTTAACCCTGTAGGTACTGGTTTTAACCATGATATCTGACTGTTGTTAACCCTGTAGGTACTGGTATTAACCATGATATCTGACTGTTGTTAACCCTGTAGGTACTGGTATTAACCTTGATATCTGACTGTTTTAAACCCGTTAGATACTGGTATTAACCATGATATCTGACTGTTATTAACCCTGTAGGTACTGGTATTAACCATGATATCTGACTGTTATTAACCCTGTAGGTACTGGTATTAACCATGATATCTGACTGTTTTAACCCTGTAGGTCCTGGTATTAACCATGATATCTGACTGTTTTTAACCCTGTAGGTACTGGTATTAACCATGATATCTGACTGTTTTAAACCCTGTAGATACTGGTATTAATCATGATATCTGACTGTTTTTAACCCTGCAGGTACTGGTATTAACCATGATATCTGACTGGAATTAACCCTGTAGGTACTGGTCTTAACCATTATATCTGACTGTTTTTAATCCTGTAGGTACTGGTATTAACCATGATATCTGACTGTTTTTAACCCTGTAGGTACTGGTATTAACCATGATATCTGACTGTTTTTAACCCTGTAGGTACTGGTATTAACCACGATATCTGACTGTTGTTAACCCTGTATGTACTGGTCTTAACCACGATATCTGACTGTTGTTAACCCTGTAGATACTGGTATTAACCATGATATCTGACTGTTGTCAACCCTGTAGGTACTGGTATTAACCATGATATCTGACTGTTTTAAACCCTGTAGGTACTGGTATTAACCATGATATCTGACTGTTTTAAAACCTGTAGGTACTGGTATTAACCACGCTATCTGACTGTTTTCAACCCTGTAGGTTCTGGTTTAACCATGATATCTGACTGTTTTTAACCCTGTAGGTACTGGTATTAACCATGATATTTGACTGTTATAAACCCTGTAGGTACTGGTATTAACCATGATATCTGACTGTTGTTAACCCTGTGGGTACTGGTATTAACCATAATATCTGACTGTTTTTAACCCTGTCGGTCCTGGTATTAACCATGATATCTGACTGTTCTTAACCCTGTAGGTACTGGTCTTAACCATGATATCTGACTGTTGTTAACCCTGTAGATACTTCTATTAACCATGATATCTGACTGTTTTAAACCCGATAGGTTCTGGTTTAACCATGCTATCTGACTGTTTTCAACCCTGTAGGTTCTGGTTTAACCATGATATCTGACTGTTTTTAACCCTGTAGGTACTGGTATTAACCATGATATCTGACTGTTTTAAACCCGATAGGTTCTGGTTTAACCATGATATCTGACTGTTGTCAACCCTGTAGGTACTGGTACTAACAATGATATCTGACTGTGTTTAACCCTCTAGGTTCTGGTATTAACCATGATATCTGACTGTTGTTAACCCTGTCGGTCCTGGTATTAACCATGATATCTGACTGTTGTTAACCCTGTAGGTACTGGTCTTAACCTTAATATCTGACTGTTGTTAACCCTGTAGGTACTGGTCTTAACCTTAATATCTGACTGTTGTTAACCCTGTAGGTACTGGTATTAACCACGATATCTGACTGTTTTAAACCCTGTAGGTACTGGTATTAACCATGATATCTGACTGTTTTAAACCCTGTAGATACTGCTATTAACCATGATATCTGACTGTTTTAAACCTGATAGGTTCTGGTTTAACCATGATATCTGACTGTTGTTAACCCTGTGGGTACTGGTATTAACCATGATATCTGACTGTTTTTAACCCTGTCGGTCCTGGTATTAACCATGATAGCTGACTGTTGTTAACCCTGTATGTACTGGTCTTAACCACGATATCTGACTGTTGTTAACCCTCTAGGTTCTGGTATTAACCATGATATCTGACTGTTATTAACCCTGTAGGTACTGGTATTAACCATGAAATTTGACTGTTATTAACCCTGTAGGTACTGGTATTAACCACGATATCTGACTGTTGTTAACCCTGTATGTACTGGTCTTAACCACGATATCTGACTGTTGTTAACCCTGTAGATACTGGTATTAACCACGATACCTGACTGTTTTAAACCCTGTAGGTACTGGTATTAACCATGATATCTGACTGTTTTTAACCCTGTAGGTCCTGGTATTAACCATGATATCTGACTGTTGTCAACCCTGTAGGTACTGGTAATAACCATGATATCTGACTGTTTTAAACCCTGTAGGTACTGGTATTAACCATGATATCTGACTGTTGTTAACCCTGTAGGTACTGGTATTAACCATGATATCTGACTGTTTTTACCCCTGTAGGTACTAGTATTAACCATGATATCTGACTGTGTTTAACCCTGTAGGTACTGGTATTAACCAGGATATCTGACTGTTTTAAACCCTGTAGGTACTGGTATTAACCATGATATCTGACTGTTGTTAACCCTGTAGGTACTGGTATTAACCATGATATCTGACTCTTTTTAACCCTGTAGGTACTGGTATTAACCATGATATCTGACTGGAATTAACCCTGTAGGTACTGGTATTAACCATGATATCTGACTGTGTTTAACCCTGTAGGTACTGGTATTAACCCTGATATCTGACTGTGTTTAACCCTCTAGGTTCTGGTATTAACAATGATATCTGACTGTTATTAACCCTGTAGGTACTGGTATTAACCATGATATCTGACTGTTATTAACCCTGTAAGTACTGGTATTAACCATGATATCTGACTGTTTTAACCCTGTAGGTACTGGTTTTAACCATGATATCTGACTGTTGTTAACCCTGTAGGTACTGGTATTAACCATGATATCTGACTGTTGTTAACCCTGTAGGTACTGGTATTAACCATGATATCTGACTGTTTTAAACCCGTTAGATACTGGTATTAACCATGATATCTGACTGTTATTAACCCTGTAGGTACTGGTATTAACCATGATATCTGACTGTTATTAACCCTGTAGGTACTGGTATTAACCATGATATCTGACTGTTTTAACCCTGTAGGTCCTGGTATTAACCATGATATCTGACTGTTTTTAACCCTGTAGGTACTGGTGTTAACCATGGTATCTGACTGTTTTAAACCCTGTAGATACTGGTATTAATCATGATATCTGACTGTTTTTAACCCTGTAGGTACTGGTATTAACCATGATATCTGACTGGAATTAACCCTGTAGGTACTGGTCTTAACCATTATATCTGACTGTTTTAATCCTGTAGGTACTGGTATTAACCATGATATCTGACTGTTTTTAACCCTGTAGGTACTGGTATTAACCATGATATCTGACTGTTTTTAACCCTGTAGGTACTGGTATTAACCACGATATCTGACTGTTGTTAACCCTGTATGTACTGGTCTTAACCACGATATCTGACTGTTGTTAACCCTGTAGATACTGGTATTAACCACGATACCTGACTGTTTTAAACCCTGTAGGTACTGGTATTAACCATGATATCTGACTGTTTTTAACCCTGTAGGTCCTGGTATTAACCATGATATCTGACTGTTGTTAACCCTGTAGATACTGGTATTAACCACGATACCTGACTGTTTTAAACCCTGTAGGTACTGGTATTAACCATGATATCTGACTGTTTTTAACCCTGTAGGTCCTGGTATTAACCATGATATCTGACTGTTGTCAACCCTGTAGGTACTGGTAATAACCATGATATCTGACTGTTTTAAACCCTGTAGGTACTGGTATTAACCATGATATCTGACTGTTGTTAACCCTGTAGGTACTGGTATTAACCATGATATCTGACTGTTTTTACCCCTGTAGGTACTAGTATTAACCATGATATCTGACTGTGTTTAACCCTGTAGGTACTGGTATTAACCATGATATCTGACTGTTTTAAACCCTGTAGGTACTGGTATTAACCATGATATCTGACTGTTGTTAACCCTGTAGGTACTGGTATTAACCATGATATCTGACTCTTTTTAACCCTGTAGGTACTGGTATTAACCATGATATCTGACTGGAATTAACCCTGTAGGTACTGGTATTAACCATGATATCTGACTGTGTTTAACCCTGTAGGTACTGGTATTAACCATGATATCTGACTGTGTTTAACCCTCTAGGTTCTGGTATTAACAATGATATCTGACTGTTATTAACCCTGTAGGTACTGGTATTAACCATGATATCTGACTGTTATTAACCCTGTAAGTACTGGTATTAACCATGATATCTGACTGTTTTAACCCTGTAGGTACTGGTTTTAACCATGATATCTGACTGTTTTAACCCTGTAGGTACTGGTTTTAACCATGATATCTGACTGTTGTTAACCCTGTAGGTACTGGTATTAACCATGATATCTGACTGTTTTAAACCCTATAGGTACTGGTATTAACCATGATATCTGACTGTTTTAAAACCTGTAGGTACTGGTATTAACCACGCTATCTGACTGTTTTCAACCCTGTAGGTTCTGGTTTAACCATGATATCTGACTGTTTTTAACCCTGTAGGTACTGGTATTAACCATGATATCTGACTGTGTTTAACCCTGTAGGTACTGGTATTAACCCTGATATCTGACTGTGTTTAACCCTCTAGGTTCTGGTATTAACAATGATATCTGACTGTTATTAACCCTGTAGGTACTGGTATTAACCATGATATCTGACTGTTATTAACCCTGTAAGTACTGGTATTAACCATGATATCTGACTGTTTTAACCCTGTAGGTACTGGTTTTAACCATGATATCTGACTGTTGTTAACCCTGTAGGTACTGGTATTAACCATGATATCTGACTGTTGTTAACCCTGTAGGTACTGGTATTAACCATGATATCTGACTGTTTTAAACCCGTTAGATACTGGTATTAACCATGATATCTGACTGTTATTAACCCTGTAGGTACTGGTATTAACCATGATATCTGACTGTTATTAACCCTGTAGGTACTGGTATTAACCATGATATCTGACTGTTTTAACCCTGTAGGTCCTGGTATTAACCATGATATCTGACTGTTTTTAACCCTGTAGGTACTGGTGTTAACCATGGTATCTGACTGTTTTAAACCCTGTAGATACTGGTATTAATCATGATATCTGACTGTTTTTAACCCTGTAGGTACTGGTATTAACCATGATATCTGACTGGAATTAACCCTGTAGGTACTGGTCTTAACCATTATATCTGACTGTTTTAATCCTGTAGGTACTGGTATTAACCATGATATCTGACTGTTTTTAACCCTGTAGGTACTGGTATTAACCATGATATCTGACTGTTTTTAACCCTGTAGGTACTGGTATTAACCACGATATCTGACTGTTGTTAACCCTGTATGTACTGGTCTTAACCACGATATCTGACTGTTGTTAACCCTGTAGATACTGGTATTAACCACGATACCTGACTGTTTTAAACCCTGTAGGTACTGGTATTAACCATGATATCTGACTGTTTTTAACCCTGTAGGTCCTGGTATTAACCATGATATCTGACTGTTGTTAACCCTGTAGATACTGGTATTAACCACGATACCTGACTGTTTTAAACCCTGTAGGTACTGGTATTAACCATGATATCTGACTGTTTTTAACCCTGTAGGTCCTGGTATTAACCATGATATCTGACTGTTGTCAACCCTGTAGGTACTGGTAATAACCATGATATCTGACTGTTTTAAACCCTGTAGGTACTGGTATTAACCATGATATCTGACTGTTGTTAACCCTGTAGGTACTGGTATTAACCATGATATCTGACTGTTTTTACCCCTGTAGGTACTAGTATTAACCATGATATCTGACTGTGTTTAACCCTGTAGGTACTGGTATTAACCATGATATCTGACTGTTTTAAACCCTGTAGGTACTGGTATTAACCATGATATCTGACTGTTGTTAACCCTGTAGGTACTGGTATTAACCATGATATCTGACTCTTTTTAACCCTGTAGGTACTGGTATTAACCATGATATCTGACTGGAATTAACCCTGTAGGTACTGGTATTAACCATGATATCTGACTGTGTTTAACCCTGTAGGTACTGGTATTAACCATGATATCTGACTGTGTTTAACCCTCTAGGTTCTGGTATTAACAATGATATCTGACTGTTATTAACCCTGTAGGTACTGGTATTAACCATGATATCTGACTGTTATTAACCCTGTAAGTACTGGTATTAACCATGATATCTGACTGTTTTAACCCTGTAGGTACTGGTTTTAACCATGATATCTGACTGTTTTAACCCTGTAGGTACTGGTTTTAACCATGATATCTGACTGTTGTTAACCCTGTAGGTACTGGTATTAACCATGATATCTGACTGTTTTAAACCCTATAGGTACTGGTATTAACCATGATATCTGACTGTTTTAAAACCTGTAGGTACTGGTATTAACCACGCTATCTGACTGTTTTCAACCCTGTAGGTTCTGGTTTAACCATGATATCTGACTGTTTTTAACCCTGTAGGTACTGGTATTAACCATGATATTTGACTGTTATAAACCCTGTAGGTACTGGTATTAACCATGATATCTGACTGTTGTTAACCCTGTGGGTACTGGTATTAACCATAATATCTGACTGTTTTTAACCCTGTCGGTCCTGGTATTAACCATGATATCTGACTGTTGTTAACCCTGTAGGTACTGGTCTTAACCATGATATCTGACTGTTGTTAACCCTGTAGATACTTCTATTAACCATGATATCTGACTGTTTTAAACCCGATAGGTTCTGGTTTAACCATGCTATCTGACTGTTTTCAACCCTGTAGGTTCTGGTTTAACCATGATATCTGACTGTTTTTAACCCTGTAGGTACTGGTATTAACCATGATATCTGACTGTTTTAAACCCGATAGGTTCTGGTTTAACCATGATATCTGACTGTTTTTAACCCTGTAGGTCCTGGTATTAACCATGATATCTGACTGTTGTCAACCCTGTAGGTACTGGTACTAACCATGATATCTGACTGTGTTTAACCCTCTAGGTTCTGGTATTAACCATGATATTTGACTGTTGTTAACCCTGTCGGTCCTGGTATTAACCATGATATCTGACTGTTGTTAACCCTGTAGGTACTGGTCTTAACCTTAATATCTGACTGTTGTTAACCCTGTAGGTACTGGTCTTAACCTTAATATCTGACTGTTGTTAACCCTGTAGGTACTGGTATTAACCACGATATCTGACTGTTTTAAACCCTGTAGGTACTGGTATTAACCATGATATCTGACTGTTTTAAACCCTGTAGATACTGCTATTAACCATGATATCTGACTGTTTTAAACCCGATAGGTTCTGGTTTAACCATGATATCTGACTGTTGTTAACCCTGTGGGTACTGGTATTAACCATGATATCTGACTGTTTTTAACCCTGTCGGTCCTGGTATTAACCATGATAGCTGACTGTTGTTAACCCTGTATGTACTGGTCTTAACCACGATATCTGACTGTTGTTAACCCTCTAGGTTCTGGTATTAACCATGATATCTGACTGTTATTAACCCTGTAGGTCCTGGTATTAACCATGATATCTGACTGTTATTAACCCTGTAGGTACTGGTATTAACCATGATATCTGACTGTTGTTAACCCTGTAGGTACTGGTATTAACCATGATATCTGACTGTTTTAAACCCGATAGGTTCTGGTTTAACCATGATATCTGACTGTGTTTAACCCTGTAGGTACTGGTATTAACCATGATATCTGACTGTGTTTAACCCTCTAGGTACTGGTATTAACCATGATATCTGACTTCTGTTAACCCTGTAGGTACTGGTATTAACCATGATATCTGACTGTTGTTAACCCTGTAGGTACTGGTATTAACCATGATATCTGACTGTTTTAAACCCTGTAGATACTGGTATTAACCATGATATCTGACTGTTTTAAACCCGATAGGTTCTGGTTTAACCATGATATCTGACTGTGTTTAACCCTGTAGGTACTGGTATTAACCATGATATCTGACTGTGTTTAACCCTCTAGGTACTGGTATTAACCATGATATCTGACTTCTGTTAACCCTGTAGGTACTGGTATTAACCATGATATCTGACTGTTTTAAACCCTGTAGATACTGTTATTAACCATGATATCTGACTGTTTTAAACCCTATAGGTTTTGGTTTAAAAATTATATCTGACTGTTTTTAACCCTGTAGGTACTGGTATTAACCATGATATCGGACTGTTTTTAACCCTGTAGGTACTGGTATTAACCATGATATTTGACTGTTATTAACCCTGTAGGTACTGGTATTAACCATGATATCTGACTGTTGTTAACCCTGTATGTACTGGTCTTAACCACGATATCTGACTGTTGTTAACCCTGTAGGTACTGGTATTAACCATGATATCTGGCTGTTGTTAACCCTGTAGGTACTGGTATTAACCATGATATCTGACTGTTTTGAACCCTGTAGATACTGGTATTAACCATGATATCTGACTGTTTTGAACCCTGTAGGTACTGGTATTAACCATGATATCTGACTGTGTTTAACCCTCTAGGTTCTGGTATTAACCATGATATCTGACTGTTTTTAACCCTGTAGGTACTGGTATTAACCATGATATCTGACTGTTTTAAACCCTGTAGGTGCTGGTATTAACCATGATATCTGACTGTTGTTAACCCTGTTGGTACTGGTATTAACCATGCTATCTGACTGGCTTTAACCCTGTAGGTACTGGTATTAACCATGATATCTGACTGTTTTAAACCCTATAGGTTCTGGTTTAACCATGATATCTGACTGTTTTTAACCCTGTAGGTACTGGTATTAACCATGATATCTGACTGTGTTTAACCCTCTAGGTACTGGTATTAACCATGATATCTGACTTCTGTTAACCCTGTAGGTACTGGTATTAACCATGATATCTGACTGTTTTTAACCCTGTAGGTACTGGTATTAACCATGATATCTGACTGTTTTAAACCCTGTAGATACTGGTATTAACCATGATATCTGACTGTTTTAAACCCGATAGGTTCTGGTTTAACCATGATATCTGACTGTGTTTAACCCTGTAGGTACTGGTATTAACCATGATATCTGACTGTGTTTAACCCTCTAGGTACTGGTATTAACCATGATATCTGACTTCTGTTAACCCTGTAGGTACTGGTATTAACCATGATATCTGACTGTTTTAAACCCTGTAGATACTGTTATTAACCATGATATCTGACTGTTTTAAACCCTATAGGTTTTGGTTTAAAAATTATATCTGACTGTTTTTAACCCTGTAGGTACTGGTATTAACCATGATATCGGACTGTTTTTAACCCTGTAGGTACTGGTATTAACCATGATATTTGACTGTTATTAACCCTGTAGGTACTGGTATTAACCATGATATCTGACTGTTGTTAACCCTGTATGTACTGGTCTTAACCACGATATCTGACTGTTGTTAACCCTGTAGGTACTGGTATTAACCATGATATCTGGCTGTTGTTAACCCTGTAGGTACTGGTATTAACCATGATATCTGACTGTTTTGAACCCTGTAGATACTGGTATTAACCATGATATCTGACTGTTTTGAACCCTGTAGGTACTGGTATTAACCATGATATCTGACTGTGTTTAACCCTCTAGGTTCTGGTATTAACCATGATATCTGACTGTTTTTAACCCTGTAGGTACTGGTATTAACCATGATATCTGACTGTTTTAAACCCTGTAGGTGCTGGTATTAACCATGATATCTGACTGTTGTTAACCCTGTTGGTACTGGTATTAACCATGCTATCTGACTGGCTTTAACCCTGTAGGTACTGGTATTAACCATGATATCTGACTGTTTTAAACCCTATAGGTTCTGGTTTAACCATGATATCTGACTGTTTTTAACCCTGTAGGTACTGGTATTAACCATGATATCTGACTGGAATTAACCCTGTAGGTACTGTTATTAACCATGATATCTGACTGTTTTTAACTCTGTAGGTACTGGTATTAACCATGATATCTGACTGTGTTTAACCCTGTAGGTACTGGTATTAACCATGATATATGACTGTTTTTAACCCTGTAAGTGCTGGTATTAACCATGATATCTGACTGTTTTTAACCCTGTAGGTTCTGGTCTCCAAATCAGCCTGATAATGGTGATGGCAAACCAGAATATGGTGAGGAGGACTGTGTTCAGATACAAAAAGATCAGAGTCATCGAAAGACATGGAATGACCTATCATGTCGCAGCAAACTCAACTGGGTCTGTGAGAAAGTGCTTTAACATCACCATGACAACATACTGTAACACATACAGTAGCCTACAGTACAAACAACTTCCTCCTTCATTCTCTCTATCTCTCACACACACACACACTCCCGTCACATACCCTTATTCACACACACACACACACACACACACACACACACACACACACACACACACACACACACACACACACACACACACACACACACACACACACACACACCTATTGTTGTATTTGTTTGTAGTATCATGTTAATAAAAGTCCTACTTATTTCCTGTTTGTAACTTCCTGTGTACCAGTAGTTATGTTTCACACATCATCAGGTTCAACATGAATTCAGTACATTTGACTTTGTGCATTTACATAATATTCAATTAAAATATATTCTACAGATATTTACATGCTCCAATTGAGGCCTGGTGATGACATTCTCAACAGTACCAAACCACCATTACATACACTGTATAGGAAGGAGGGGACTGTATCACCAATCAATGAGTGTAGTAGAGATATCAAAGGATGTTACTTAATAATATTTAACAGTCAGTCTTTGTTGTCAAGTTACATATGAGCACAATGACAAATGCTCATATTTTACTGTTGTTACCTTATATTGGTCCCAAAAGAGGGAAGGGAAGTGGACATTTTCAGTGGTTCAACCAGCTGTCACTCAAAAACTCCTCAACCAATCAGGTTGATCCTCACTGGTTAAAACTACCCACCCTCAATATCCACTTGTAGCAGTTTGTAGTGTCAAATCTATTGTATGGACATTATAATGACCCATGTTTGTAGTCCTGGACCTCCTGAACATGTTGATGTATATTTGGGAGTAAACAGAGGGTCCAAATCAGCAGAAAGGTGAAAGGAAGGAGGAGTTCTGGAAACTCCCTGAATTATCTTGGGGCTGTTACATATGATATTTAATATATGTTAACAGCTAGTCTTTGTTATCCACTTCCCCTCTATGATCTATATCTTCCTGGTATAATAGTGTCCTGTCCATCATCACAAATCGCAAGTCCCGTTACCTGGACAGGAGGACAGTGTTGAGATATACTCTGGACAAGATGACCATGTAGAGACATGGAATGATTTATATTGTTCTGCAGAAAATGGTTTACCAATAATCACTGTAACAATCTCACACAAGTACAGACACAGTATGCAAACTTGTTATATTTTTGTATTAGCATAGCCACAAATAACCGTGCCATTTTGTTGATACTTCCCTAGAGTTAACACCTACAGTAGTCACACAGACAGAGACACACAGATGACTCAGAGACAGAGATGTCACTAGAAGACAGAGACTTAACGTATAGAGGTCTTACAGTTGACGTACGACACCTCCTGGTGACCATGTTGGAAGACCTCCATATTAATTCTAGAAGCAGAGACTTAACGTATAGAGGTCCTGCAGTTGATGTACGACGCCTCCTGGTGACCATGTTGGAAGACCTCCACATTAATTATAGAATCAGAGACTTCATGTATAGTAGACCTACACAGAAACACAGATGACTCAGAGACAGAGATATCACTAGAAGCAGAGACTTAACGTATAGAGGTCTTACAGTTGACGTACGACGCCTCCTGGTGACCATGTTGGAAGACCTCCATATTAATTCTAGAAGCAGAGACTTCATGTAGAGTAGACCTACATAGAAAGAAAGACCCACGTATTGTTAAAGATGTGTCATAACTGTCCTGTTCGGGTCAGGTTACCGTGGACCACACTCCTACAGAGACATCTCTCACACCCGCCAGAGGGGGGAGATGGAGAGGTATGGAGGTGGGGGGTTTTATGAAACCTCACACCCTTTGTAAATCTTAAGGCAGCAGAGAAAATCCCTTTGTCCTCTTACTGCGGAGGAATGGAATGTATGTTGGGCCTATGGAGAACCTACCTCAGAACAGTAACATGCAATAAAGGGACTGTGGGACAATATGTTTTGTCAGACAAAATGGTGGTAATGACGATAGATGGAATATGAAAATCAATGTCGTTTTTGTTATGTTATTAAAAGTTAAACGATGACGTTATAACAAAAACAGTGTAACTTGAAGAGTTTCCACAATATGTACCTGAAGTTTGCACGCTGTACGTTGTGTGGAAAATGTCCAGATCAAATAGAATGTTTCTGAAAATATGAAATGTGACGTTAGTTGTCTAAATTGGATATGTGTAAAATCCAGACTTTGCCTCGTAACTAGTTACGCCCAGAGAACTTGCCAAAAAGACGGAAACACCTCTTTCCTTCCCGAGGGTATAAAACATGTGAGTTAAGAATGAGCATAACAGACTACGTGACCATGTGCTGCAGCCAATGTTCTATTAGTTGTAACCCCACAACGCAACACGAGGTTGAAGAAGACAAAGGAACCTTTTAACAAATCTGTGCTACGGATGAGTAGCTGTGTCTCTGAATTCAAGCAAGACCACCCGGTTACCACTCTCCAAGGAATCGTGTGTCGACACTCCTTTCATTCCTACGCTACACGGCTGACCATACTCAGAAGACCCCCTTTCAGAACAAGGGCGAGGAAACAGGCCACTATGAGAAAGGACCCTGACATCGTGTGGACAATCAGAGAGTTACACCCGGTTTATTTTTATTTTTTTATTTCACCTTTATTTAACCAGGTAGGCTAGTTGAGAACAAGTTCTCATTTGCAACTGCGACCTGGCCAAGATAAAGCATAGCAGTATGAGCAGACAACACAGAGTTACACATGGAGTAAACAATTAACAAGTCAATAACACAGTAGAAAACAAAGGGGGAGTCTATATACAATGTGTGCAAAAGGCATGAGGTAGGCGAATAATTACAATTTTGCAGATTAACACTGGAGTGATAAATGATCAGATGGTCATGTACAGGTAGAGATATTGGTGTGCAAAAGAGCAGAAAAATAAAAATAAATAAATAAAAACAGTATGGGGTGAGGTAGGTGAAAATGGGTGGGCTATTTACCAATAGACTATGTACAGCTGCAGCGATCGGTTAGCTGCTCAGATAGCTGATGTTTGAAGTTGGTGAGGGAGATAAAAGTCTCCAACTTCAGCGATTTTTGCAATTCGTTCCAGTCACAGGCAGCAGAGTACTGGAACGAAAGGCGGCCAAATGAGGTGTTGGCTTTAGGGATGATCAGTGAGATACACCTGCTGGAGCGCGTGCTACGGGTGGGTGTTGCCATCGTGACCAGTGAGCTGAGATAAGGCGGAGCTTTACCTAGCATGGACTTGTAGATGACCTGGAGCCAGTGGGTCTGGCGACGAATATGTAGCGAGGGCCAGCCGACTAGAGCATACAAGTCGCAGTGGTGGGTGGTATAAGGTGCTTTAGTGACAAAACGGATGGCACTGTGATAGACTGCATCCAGTTTGCTGAGTAGAGTGTTGGAAGCCATTTTGTAGATGACATCGCCGAAGTCGAGGATCGGTAGGATAGTCAGTTTTACTAGGGTAAGCTTGGCGGCGTGAGTGAAGGAGGCTTTGTTGCGGAATAGAAAGCCGACTCTTGATTTGATTTTCGATTGGAGATGTTTGATATGAGTCTGGAAGGAGAGTTTGCAGTCTAGCCAGACACCTAGGTACTTATAGATGTCCACATATTCTAGGTCGGAACCATCCAGGGTGGTGATGCTAGGCGGGGATGCGGGTGCAGGCAGCGATCGGTTGAAAAGCATGCATTTGGTTTTACTAGCGTTTAAGAGCAGTCGGAGGCCACGGAAGGAGTGTTGTATGGCATTGAAGCTTGTTTGGAGGTTAGATAGCACAGTGTCCAATGACGGGCCGAAAGTATATAAAATGGTGTCGTCTGCGTAGAGGTGGATCAGGGAATCGCCCGCAGCAAGAGCAACATCATTGATGTATACAGAGAAAAGAGTCGGCCCGAGAATTGAACCCTGTGGCACCCCCATAGAGACTGCCAGAGGACCGGACAGCATGCCCTCCGATTTGACACACTGAACTCTGTCTGCAAAGTAATTGGTGAACCAGGCAAGGCAGTCATCCGAAAAACCGAGGCTACAGAGTCTGCCGATAAGAATATGGTGATTGACAGAGTCGAAAGCCTTGGCAAGGTCGATGAAGACGGCTGCACAGTACTGTCTTTTATCAATGGCGGTTATGATATCGTTTAGTACCTTGAGTGTGGCTGAGGTGCACCCGTGACCGGCTCGGAAACCAGATTGCACAGCGGAGAAGGTACAGTGGGATTCAAGATGGTCAGTGACCTGTTTGTTGACTTGGCTTTCGAAGACCTTAGATAGGCAGGGCAGGATGGATATAGGTCTGTAACAGTTTGGGTCCAGGGTGTCTCCCCCTTTGAAGAGGGGGATAACTGCGGCAGCTTTCCAATCCTTGGGGATCTCAGACGATATGAAAGAGAGGTTGAACAGGCTGGTAATAGGGGTTGCGACAATGGTGGCGGATAGTTTCAGAAATAGAGGGTCCAGATTGTCAAGCCCAGCTGATTTGTACGGGTCCAGGTTTTGCAGCTCTTTCAGAACATCTGCTATCTGGATTTGGGTAAAGGAGAACCTGGAGAGGCTTGGGCGAGGAGCAGCGGGGGGGGCGGGGCTGTAGGCCGAGGTTGAAGTAGCCAGGCGGAAGGCATGGCCAGCCGTTGAGAAATGCTCATTGAAGTAACCAAAGAAGTGCTGCCATCAGAGAAGGAGGAACTCGGTCCACAAGGAGATGCCAAATCGGAGACCTTTGACACGTAATTACATCATTATACTCTGACCCATGAGAGTGGCTGTACGGGGCGAGGTTAGGGCTAAACTAAGCATGGTTTACAAATGTACCTAGGTGTGCTTTTCACTTGTGCTCTCTCACTTTCTCACTCTTTTTAAATCCCCATTTTGTATAACATGTGTCATATTGTGTTGGCCAGCTAGGGACATGTTTCATTAAACTACGTTCTAATCAATAGACTGTGTGTTTGTGTATCTTATATTATCATTTTAGCTTGTTAGTAAATAAATATTCAACTAAATTGGTGAGGCACGGACTTATTTAGTGGGACTGGGGTTTGTGCAGATTCCCGGATTATGTGACGTTCAGGATGAGATTGTCGAGGAAATTAATTAATTAGCAACGGTTGTAAAATCGATATTCTGATATTCTTTGAGTTAATTTGTGACTGTCTGTCTGTCTGTCTGACTGTCTGTTAGCATGCAGCTCCTCAAACTGTTGTTATTATACCTCAGTGGTCTCCTCTGACTGTCTGTTAGCATGCAGCTCCTCAAACTGTTGTTATTACACCTCAGTGGTCTCCTCTGACTGTATGTTAACATGCAGCTCCTCAAACTGTTGTTATTATACCTCAGTGGTCTCCTCTGACTGTCTGTTGACATGCAGCTCCTCAAACTGTTGTTATTGTACCTCAGTGGTCTCCTCTGACTGTCTGTTAGCATGAAGCTCCTCAAACTGGCAGCTCTCTGCCAACTTCACTGACTGTGTCAAAGGGACAGGAATCATCTGCATCAGCCTATACCAGGGCAATGGGACCCTCAACACTTCTAAGGCAGTAGGCCCCAGGTCCAAGAATGCGACCAGGTTGGACTACAGCTTCACCTGCTGTTCAAAGAAGGTAGAGCTGTTGGTAGTGGACAGGGCAGGCAACGTGGGTGTGTGTCTGGGCTCAGTCAAATCAAATCAAATCAAATGTTATTTGTCACATACACATGGTTAGCAGATGTTAATGCGAGTGTAGCGAAATGCTTGTGCTTCTAGTTCCGACAATGCAGTAATAACAAGTAATCTAACTAACAATTCCAAAACTACTGTCTTGTACACAGTGTAAGGGGATAAAGAATATGTACATAAGGATATATGAATGAGTGATGGTACAGAGCAGCATAGGCAAGATACAGTAGATGGTATCGAGTACAGTATGTACAAATGAGATGAGTATGTAAACAAAGTGGCATAGTTTAAAGTGGCTAGTGATACATGTATGACATAAGGATACAGTCGATGATATAGAGTACAGTATATACGTATGCATATGAGATGAATAATGTAGGGTAAGTAACATTATATAAGGTAGCATTGTTTAAAGTGGCTAGTGATATATTTACATCATTTCCCATCAATTCCCATTATTAAAGTGGCTGGAGTTGAGTCAGTGTCAGTGTGTTGGCAGCAGCCACTCAGTGTTAGTGGTGGCTGTTTAACAGTCTGATGGCCTTGAGATAGAAGCTGTTTTTCAGTCTCTCGGTCCCAGCTTTGATGCACCTGTACTGACCTCGCCTTCTGGATGATAGCGGGGTGAACAGGCAGTGGCTCGGGTGGTTGATGTCCTTGATGATCTTTATGGCCTTCCTGTGACATCGGGTGGTGTAGGTGTCCTGGAGGGCAGGTAGTTTGCCCCCGGTGATGCGTTGTGCAGACCTCACTACCCTCTGGAGAGCCTTACGGTTGTGGGCGGAGCAGTTGCCGTACCAGGCGGTGATACAGCCCGCCAGGATGCTCTCGATTGTGCATCTGTAGAAGTTTGTGAGTGCTTTTGGTGACAAGCCGAATTTCTTCAGCCTCCTGAGGTTGAAGAGGCGCTGCTGCGCCTTCTTCACGATGCTGTCTGTGTGAGTGGACCAATTCAGTTTGTCTGTGATGTGTATGCCGAGGAACTTAAAACTTGCTACCCTCTCCACTACTGTTCCATCGATGTGGATAGGGGGGTGTTCCCTCTGCTGTTTCCTGAAGTCCACAATCATCTCCTTAGTTTTGTTGACGTTGAGTGTGAGGTTATTTTCCTGACACCACACTCCGAGGGCCCTCACCTCCTCCCTGTAGGCCGTCTCGTCGTTGTTGGTAATCAAGCCTACCACTGTTGTGTCGTCCGCAAACTTGATGATTGAGTTGGAGGCGTGCGTGGCCACGCAGTCGTGGGTGAACAGGGAGTACAGGAGAGGGCTCAGAACGCACCCTTGTGGGGCCCCAGTGTTGAGGATCAGCGGGGAGGAGATGTTGTTGCCTACCCTCACCACCTGGGGGCGGCCCGTCAGGAAGTCCAGTACCCAGTTGCACAGGGCGGGGTCGAGACCCAGGGTCTCGAGCTTGATGACGAGCTTGGAGGGTACTATGGTGTTGAATGCCGAGCTGTAGTCGATGAACAGCATTCTCACATAGGTATTCCTCTTGTCCAGATGGGTTAGGGCAGTGTGCAGTGTGGTTGAGATTGCATCGTCTGTGGACCTATTTGGGCGGTAAGCAAATTGGAGTGGGTCTAGGGTGTCAGGTAGGGTGGAGGTGATATGGTCCTTGACTAGTCTCTCAAAGCACTTCATGATGACGGATGTGAGTGCTACGGGCGGTAGTCGTTTAGCTCAGTTACCTTAGCTTTCTTGGGAACAGGAACAATGGTGGCCCTCTTGAAGCACGTGGGAACAGCAGACTGGTATAGGGATTGATTGAATATGTCCGTAAACACACCGGCCAGCTGGTCTGCGCATGCTCTGGCTGGGGATGCCGTCTGGGCCTGCAGCCTTGCGAGGGTTAACACGTTTAAATGTCTTACTCACCTCGGCTGCAGTGAAGGAGAGACCGCATGTTTTCGTTGCAGGCAAAAAAGTTATTGAGTCTGCCTGGGAGCAAGACATCCTGGTCCGTGACTGGGCTGGATTTCTTCCTGTAGTCCGTGATTGACTGTAGACCCTGCCACATGCCTCTTGTGTCTGAGCCGTTGAATTGAGATTCTACTTTGTCTCTGTACTGGCGCTTAGCTTGTTTGATAGCCTTGCGGAGGGAATAGCTGCACTGTTTGTATTCGGTCATGTTACCAGACACCTTGCCCTGATTAAAAGCAGTGGTTCGCGCTTTCAGTTTCACACGAATGCTGCCATCAATCCACGGTTTCTGGTTAGGGAATGTTTTAATCGTTGCTATGGGAACGACATCTTCAACGCACGTTCTAATGAACTCGCACACCGAATCAGCGTATTCGTCAATGTTGTTATCTGATGCAATACGAAACATCTCCCAGTCCACGTGATGGAAGCAGTCTTGGAGTGTGGAGTCAGCTTGGTCGGACCAGCGTTGGACAGACCTCAGCGTGGGAGCCTCTTGTTTTAGTTTCTGTCTGTAGGCAGGGATCAACAAAATGGAGTCGTGGTCAGCTTTTCCGAAAGGGGGGCGGGGCAGGGCCTTATATGCGTCGCGGAAGTTAGAGTAACAATGATCCAAGGTCTTTCCACCCCTGGTTGCGCAATCGATATGCTGATAAAATTTAGGGAGTCTTGTTTTCAGATTAGCCTTGTTAAAATCCCCAGCTACAATGAATGCAGCCTCCGGATAAATCGTTTCCAGTTTGCAGAGAGTTAAATAAAGTTCGTTCAGAGCCATCGATGTGTCTGCTTGGGGGGGGGATATATACGGCAGTGAAGGACTCTGTGGGGTGGTTGTGAGCGCTACAGCCCAGGGCCTGGTTTCCCAAAAGCATCTTAAGTCTAAGTCCATCGTTTCAACCATTGGATCCTACTTTTCTCAGATGAATTTAGCCTTAAAATGCTATTGGGAAACCGGGCCCAGGTCTCTATCACCAACACTACAGCTGTACATGCAGTTAGTACTACATCCACCCAGGTCTCTGTCACCAACACTACAGCTGTACCTGTAGTTAGTACTACATCCACCCAGGTCTCTGTCACCAACACTACAGCTGTACGTGTAGTTAGTGCTACATCCACCCAGGTCTCTGTCACCAACACTACAGATGTACCTGTAGTTAGTACTACATCCACCCAGGTCTCTGTCACCAACACTACAGCTGTACCTGTAGTTAGTGCTACATCCACCCAGGTCTCAGTCACCAACACTACAGCTGTACCTGTAGTTAGTACTACATCCACGCAGGTCTCTGTCACCAACACTACAGCTGTACCTGTAGTTAGTACTACATCCACCCAGGTCTCTGTCACCAACACTACAGCTGTACCTGTAGTTAGTACTACATCCACCCAGGTCTCTGTCACCAACACTACAGTTGTACCTGTAGTTAGTACTACATCCACCCATGTCTCTGTCATAAACACTACAGCTGTACCTGTAGTTAGTACTACATCCACCCAGGTCTCTGTCACCAACACTACAGCTGTACCTGTAGTTAGTACTACATCCACCCAGGTATCTGTCACCAACACTACAGCTGTACCTGTAGTTCATACTACATCCACCCAGGTCTCTGTCACTAACACTACAGCTGTACCTGTAGTTAGTACTACATCCACCCAGGTCTCAGTCACCAACACTACAGCTGTACCTGTAGTTAGTACTACATCCACCCAGGTCTCAGTCACCAACACTACAGCTGTACCTGTAGTTAGTACTACATCCACCCAGGTCTCAGTCACCAACACTACAGCTGTACCTGTAGTTAGTACTACATCCACCCAGGTCTCAGTGACCAACACTACAGCTGTACCTGTAGTTAGTACTACATCCACCCAGGTCTCTGTCACCAACACTACAGCTGTACCTGTAGTTAGTGCTACATCCACCCAGGTCTCTGTCACCAACACTACAGTTGTACCTGTAGTTAGTACTCCGTCCACCAGAGGGCCACCTTTGACTCTGTCCCTGTATATACGGATCTGTGTGATGCTTTCTCTCCTCCTGTGGAATAGAGTAGAGCTATAGATTTGTATAATAGTTCATGTAGGTAGATGTCATGTGGAACAGTGGAATCAGTGCAGAGAGAGTTGTGTCATTAGATGTAACTGGTATGTATATGTGATGTTGTACTAAAAGACAGGGTGGAAATATGAACTTTTTATCATAAAACGTGAATTTTCTCTTTTATCTGTCAAACTGAAAATATGGAGATATTTTCAGAACTTCTGCTTTTTCATTCTGAGTAACTCTTCACAGAGAGCACAGGTAGAAAGATCCCTGTATGGGCATTGGTGGCCGGTCACACTCCGGGGGGATGTTTCCCTTAGGTACAGACCTAGGATCAGGTCTTTCTCCCCAAATCCTGACCTTAACCATTTGTGGTAGAAATGCAAAACCGACCTAAGATCAGCGTCTAGGGACAACTTCCCCCCACACCACCAGTCACAGAGTGAGAGCCATAATGTGCTCTCCATTTGAAGGCTGGGGGTGCTGTAAACTCAGTCAGGATATATGTAGTGTATGTGTCAATTAACAGGATACACATTTATTTTAACACATCCCAAATTGTTAACCTGTGAATTCACACATACATCATATAGCATGATATAGAGTCATATAATGTATTATATTATCACACTAAGACTGGTGGGAGTCATATCATGTATTATATTATCACACTAAGGCTGGTGGGAGTCATATCATGTATTATATTATCACACTAAGACTGGTGGGAGTCATATCATGTATTATATTATCACACTAAGGCTGGTGGGAGTCATATCATGTATTATATTATCACACTAAGAATGGTGGGAGTCATATAATATATTATATTATCAAACTAGGTTTTGGCCTTTCTAGGGAGTTTTTCCTAGCCATAGTCATATCATGTATTATATTATCAAGGCTGGTGGGAGTCATATCATGTATTATATTATCACACTAAGGCTGGTGGAGTCATATCATGTATTATATTATCAAACTAAGGCTGGTGGGAGTCATATCATGTATTATATTATCTAACTAAGGCTGGTGGAGTCATATCATGTATTATATTATCAAACTAAGGCTGGTGGGAGTCATATCATGTATTATATTATCAAACTAAGGCTGGTGGGAGTCATATCATGTATTATATTATCAAACTAAGACTGGTGGGAGTCATATCATGTAGTATATTATCACACTAAGGCTGGTGGGAGTCATATCATGTATTATATTATCAAACTAAGACTGGTGGGAGTCATATCATGTATTATATTATCACACTAAGACTGGTGGGAGTCATATAATGTATTATATTATCAAACTAAGGCTGGTGGGAGTCATATCATGTAGTATATTATCACACTAAGACTGGTGGGAGTCATATCATGTATTATATTATCAAACTAAGGCTGGTGGGAGTCATATCATGTATTATATTATCACTCTAAAACTGGTGGGAGTCATATCATGTATTATATTTTCACACTAAGACTGGTGGGAGTCATATCATGTATTATATTTTCACACTAAGACTGGTGGGAGTCATATAATGTATTATATTATCACACTAAGACTGGTGGGAGTCATATCACGTAGTATATATTCAAACTAAGGCTGGTGGGAATCATATCAAGTAGTATATTATCAAACTAAGGCTGGTGGGAGACACGTGGTTGCCAGTGTTTCTAATCCATTATGGTTGACTGATAAAGAGTTTTATTATCACACAGTATGTCAAGGTATGTTAGTAATCGTTAAGGACTGGGGTGTTTTTCAGAAGAAAAAAACAAACTGATTTGAGCTAAAAACAGGAAAAATTCTAGAGGAAAACCTGGTTCAGTCTGCTTTCCACCAGACACTGGGAGATTAATTCACCTTTCAGCAGGACAATAACCTAAAGCACAAGCCCAAATCTACACTGGAGTGTCTTACCAAGAAGACAGTCAATGTTCCTGAGTGGCCAAGTTACAGTTTTGACTTAAATCTACTTGAAAATCTATGGCAAGACCTGAAAATGGTTGTCTAGCAATGATCAACAACCAATTTGACAAACTTAAAGAATTTTGAAAAGAATAATGGTCACGTTGCACAATCCAGGTGTGGAAAGCTCCTAGAGATTTACCAGGAAATACTCACAGCTGTTATCGCTGCCAAATGTGCTTCTACAAAGTATTGACTTAGGGGTGTGAATACTTATGTAAAATCTATATTATATTTCATTTTCAATACATTTGCAAACATTTCTAAAAATATGGGGTATTTTGTATAAATATAAAAATATATTTACTGTATTTTAAATTTAGTCTGTAACACAACAACATTTCTGCTGTAGTCCAACCTGGTCCCACTTTCTGAAGGCACTGTATGTTAAACATGAATGCTCTAATTGTAAGTCTGCTAAATGACTAAAATGGAAATGTAATAGAAATTAATGGTAAATAATGTATTGTGTAACTTTGGAGTCACTTTTATTGTAAATAAGAATAGAATTCCATGATTAAAGACAATCATGAATTAATTGTGAATAATGATGAGTGAGGAAGTTACAGAGGTATAAATATCATACCCCCCAAATGCTAACCTCCCCTATTATTGGTAATGGTGAAAGGTTAGCATGTCTTAGGGGTATGATATAAAATGCTAACCTCCACTATTATTGGTAATGGTGAGAGGTTAGCATGTCTTGGGGGTATGATATAAAATGCTAACCTCCACTATTATTGGTAATGGTGAGAGGTTAGCATGTCTTAGGGGTATGATCCTCTGTAACTTTCTCACTCAACATTATTTACCATTCATTAAATTAAAGGTGACATTCTGTACAATCACCACATATGAAACATTTGATCTCCAATCCAAAACGCTGGCGTATAGAGCCAAATGAAAAGTTATAGCTTCACTGTCCAAATAAATACGTAAGGGAGTGTACGTGAGATAAGAAAAGACAGTATGTCACGTCACACCGCCTTTAATAGTGACAGGTCACAATGGTACAGTAAGGGTGTGGCGTCATTGTAAACATCGTTGATATTAAGCATCTCAATCACATCACGATAAAGGGAAGGAGTTCCCATAGGTTGTTTGGTGACCCGTTACTCTACTCACAGAACCAAGGTCACATCCGTAGCCCAGCATTTTCATGTCTGTATTTATTCAAATGGATACAACTGGAGAGTAACTTCAAAATATACTCATAGTATCTCTGATTCTTTATGTGACATTCCTCCTCCAGACCTGATTGGGTGTTAGAAGGCTCCATTACAGCTGCTTCCCTTTGTCACGTTTCCTGTTAGGACCGGCCTGAAACCCAGACCATAAATCTTCCTGAGTTAAAGAGTTACAACGGTCAACAGAATCATCTTAAATGGGATTTTCTTACATTTGCTTGTCTTTATTAATATTGCAGGTCTTCCGGTGTGACCATGCTGAATAAGAGGTTAGACACCACAGTGTATTTCACAACAGGAGGATTTCAAACCAAACCAAATAGAAGGGATGTTATATCCTCTAAATAATCACACTCTCTATCCACCACATCTACATGTGTACTACATTTAGTGTGTATACTTTATACGCTTTATACATTAGGTGAAGTAGTCAAATCAAGGGCAGGTATTTATGACATAAGCTACTGAAAGAATGTTCATGCTAGTGTTGAAGAGCAGCATGATTGAAGTTGGGCCGAATGCTGCACCTGTTGAGGCAGGTCTGAGGGTGTTGGGGCTGGGTCTTGTTCTGCCCATGTTGAGACTGGGCCTGGTTCTTCCCATGTTGAAGCTGGGCTGGGTGTGTTGATGTTGGGCCCAGTGCTGCCCCTGTTGTGGCTGGGCTCGGGGTTGTTGATGTTGGGCCAAGTGCTACCCCTTTCGAGGCAGGTGTGTGAGGGTTGAGGCTTGGCTGGGGGTTTTGAGGCTGGGCCTGGTACCACCCCTGTAGAGACAGGTCTGAGTGTTTGGAGGCTGGTCCAGGTGCTGCCCCTGTTTAGGCTGGGGCTGATGCTGGTGGCCCTCTTAGGCCCTGTGTGCTGGGGCCTCCCGCTCTATTGCCCTGTAGGGTGAAAGAAACCGTACACATAAATAGTAACACAAGAATAAAGATGGCGAGAGTAAACATTACCTGAACATATAGAAGAGCATGTAGGCACTCCGGGCTCTGGTTCTCAGCACAGTGGCTTCATTGGACATTGACACCTGGCTGTCGTTACAGCAGAACCAGTTTCCACTGGCATGCAATATGTCACTAATGTAGTGCCCTGTGGAACAAGGAAGACAGACTAGAGGTCAAGGGTCAGGCTATTGTGGGTAATAGAGTGTTTTGTAACAGTTAAACAGTTCATTTGGGAGGTATTTTATCTGTTACATGTGTCAAGTTTTGAAATCAGAGATAAACAAATACACATTACATTAAATTAGGCATGCCTCTCCATTCTTTTGAATTAAATTGAGCAAACTCTAAACATATTGCAGTGCTTGTTGGGATGACACTTCACTCTGAAGCCTGCAGCCTTGCTAGCTTGGCCGAAATGGCTGTTGGAGGGTCTAATTATCCCCTACCCCAGGGTTCCCCAAATGGCACCCCGCGGGACAAATTTGGCCCAAGGGTGATTTTATTTGGCCCCTATGTTTTCTGTCCAAATAAAACGTAATTGTTAAAAGACTGTAAAAACACCAGCAAATCAGCTCCAAGTGATTTTCATTTTGGAAATCTGTTTCAAAGTGTTCCCACGTATAATAAAGAGATACATGTGGTTGTACACAAATGTAAGCAAGGTTTGAAATGAGTCAAATATTATATCTGTTTGGCGTTCCTACGGTATATTTGCAGTCTACAAATTATTTGTAATTTTGTTCCACACCCCTTCCCATCTGGCTAAGAAAAAAAATGGACCCGAGGCTGAAACTAGTTGATGATTCCTGGCCTTCATCCTCGATAATTTTCACTCCCTCAGCTTTGGGATGCTTGTGTATACGGCAGAGGCACACGTGAACATGCAAATTGAGATCCAAGGAGAAGGGAGTGATTTGGAATTCAGCTGATGTCATATGTATTGTGCATCTGCATGTGTGTGTTTGATGGTATTTACTTACCGGAGTTTGCGGAGCCTCCCAAATGAGAGACTACGCCAGTCAGCTGGTAGTAACCATTCACTGACAGTTCTGGCTTCTGCTTCTGTAAGAAAACACATGTGATCATAGGATTCTCATTTCCTCTACAGTCCACCACACTGTCTACAGTCTACTACAGTACTAGTCTACTACAGGTCTACTACATTGTGTACTCCTCATAACTATCTCAGTGTTCTGTCATAACTTATTTTTCACTGGTTTCACTCTCTCTCTATCTCTCTCTCTCTTCTCACCACTGAGGCTGTCAGCAACACTTTCCCTGGTTCCTGCTCATTTGAATCTGAGGGGTCAAATAAACATATCAAGAGCTGTGAAAACGTGGTCACTTGTCTGAATTGCTCTGGACTAAAACAGCTCCCATACATCACTAAAGATATCTGAGAAGCATTTTAAATTGCAGCTTCCAGATTCTCTGTCAGCAGGACCGTTTTGGGAGTGGGTGGTTTGTGTTGTGTTGGAGCAAGAATAGTGTTATGGTGCCATGACCTACCTGAACAGCAGAGGGCGCTGTCTTTTGCCGCTCCAGGTGAGCTGGAGACTTGGCTGGCGAGGGTCTGGGGGATGGACCCCTGGATGCTGGGGGCCTGGTTGGTGAGGGCCTGTGGGCTGGCACTGTGCAGGTGTGGCACCATGTCCCCACAGAGGGTGGAGAGCCTCAGCTCCGAAGGAAACAAAAGAGGAGCCTCCAGCTTCTCCAACCCCCCAGGTCCTCCAAACCTCTTCAGATGTAGAACCAGCACACTGCCAGAAAGAGAGAGGAAGAGAGATGAACAGACAGACAATGAAACCAGTCAACAAAATAACAGATGAGTGAAATTTGTTTGGCGGTGCTCACCTCTAAGTCCTACAACCTGCTCAGGAAGGTAACTACTCCTAAAGGCTAAGGACATTAAACACTGCTAGTACTATGAGAGGTTATAAAGGGACAACTCACAGAGGCAGTGTGTGGAACTGCTCCACCTTTGAGGCGTGGAGGCCTTTACAGCCCTCACATGTGAATTCAACCTGTTCACTCTGATTAGAAACAAAAGCATTACATAATGAATGATACCACTACAATAATAAGATAGCGTATTCTGAGGCAGTGGGCAGCTTGCCCTGGGTGTTAGTCTCTACATGCAGGGCTGAGCCCTAAGTGCTGACTTTGAAAGTGAGTGCTAGGCTGTTCAGCAAGGTGCGCTCAGGGCTGATGTCCAATGAGAGGTGGTTGTAGTCCTCTCTGGTAGACGACTCGCGCCCACAGCTTCAGAAGCAGGACAAAGAGAAGAAAAATGCATCAAGTCTGTTTCTGTTTCAGGTCTCTACAATGTTTCTGTTATGCCATGTGTTTTGTAATATTAATATATACTGTATATATGTATATATATATATATATAGAGAAAGATCCTGTTCTCAGTAGATACATTACAACCAATGGGATCTCTTACCTGGTACATGTGCGCACCGACACAAGCTGGAACTCCAGCTGGGAAACAGGGCAGGTATAGTTCATCCCGAGTGTCTTCAGAATCATGCCCTCCTCCTTCAGCTGGCACAGCATATTGACAAGTAACTCGTGTGCGTCCTATGATGAGGAAGAGAAAGAAACACACCAAGATAAAAGCAAATTAAAAAATAAACTTAACCCTTGCAAGAAGAGCACTCGTACACAAGAGAGTAGTGCCTCAGTTACCTGTTGCGTGTCCCCCAGATACTTCAAATCGTATCCCGACAAGGAGTACTTGACCTTCCACATGAGGTCTGCTTTTGAGGCCTGGTTTGCCACACTGTCAGGTAGACCCGAACGGTGCACATCAGACAGACACCTGTAGGGGAGACAGAGAGTAAGTTAGCAGCCTACTGGATGTTGTCAACCTACTGGCTTATGCCTGAAGAGGCAGATGAGTATATACAAATATGTTTTATCTAGTGGCACCCCATCATTAGAAATGTTTCATTCGATTTGATGCAATTTCACCTTTGAGGACGGACAATGAAGCCAAACAACAAAAATGTATTGTTTATTCTCCTAAGATATTTGGTTTGGATACTGCTCTCAATTCCAGAGCATTTAAAAAAACTACCAAATTTCCCACGGTAAGGTGGAATGTTCAGTCAATGAGCATTATGGGTCATGTAGTCATTCTACACTTTCCAAATTGGCCTACAAAATGCCAACATCATAATCAGTGTGTCATTGTTGTTCCTCTTGGTTATGAAGATTCCAAAAACAAAAAGAAACTGGAAAATAAACCATAAATACAATACACAGCAAAATATGAAGTGGTTAAGGTTAGGAAAAGGGTTAGGATTAGTGAAAGTGTTCTCCTAACCTGCTACGACAATCCCTTTCTGTAGAAGTGGCGTGAAAAGAGTGTCCCTTCTTTAATTTATGACCACAATTAATGGCTGTGTGGGGTGAGTGTCTGCTTTTGAGCCTTCCCTTACCTGAGCAGGTTGGAGAAGGGGGAGGAGCTCCAGAGTTGTTCCTGGTGCAGGATTTCCTTTGAGAAGGAAGGCAGGACCAGGAGGCACTGCAGGGTGGCGTTAAGGAAGCAAGTGTTGCCAATGTTAGGCAACCTGTGAAGAAGAAGAAGCCATCAGTACACACATAGAGATTAATCATAACCTTCACATCTCTATAAAGTGATGATAATGGCAGGGGATAAGGGATACATTATATTTAACACAAAGAAGTGGATGTCCTTTAGACCAAGATTGACATAATTCATGGGTTTATAAATATCTAATAAAAAGGACATGCTAGATAGTAAGCCTTATCCCCATAGTATATCAGACACTGATCTCTAAACAATAAAGAACTTATATTCAATGCATTTGCAGTGTGTTGTGGTTTACCCAAGAAGTTCCATGTTGACCAGTTCCCCCCGTTCTCCTCTGGCCCCCTGGGTCTCTTCTGACCCTCTGGTGGCTGAGCTGGTCCTGGGAAGAGTCATGCTTCTGGTGGCTGAGCTGGCCCTGGGAAGAGTCATGCTTCTGGTGGCTGAGACTGGTCTCTGGGGCATTGGACTAGAGTGTTCCTGAAGAGACAGAGGTCTGGAGGAAGGAGAGAAACAGGTCTAACGCCTCCAACACAGAGATATTATCACTCTACACAGTCTCTCTATTAAATACTGTACTGTACTATAAACACAGTCTGAGTAGTTATGCATGTACTGCTGTCCATATAAATGCAGTGTACCAAGTAGACCAGGCCAATAGGTTAGTACTCTCTTTATCCACTAGATGTAGACAGAAGAGGCTAAAACTACAGTTTCAGGAAAATAACTTTCTGGGACTGTGTTTACCAAGTGTCTCAGAGTAGGAGTCTGATCTAGGACCAGTTTAGCATTTTAGATCATAGATCAATGAATCAGATTATTATGGACAGAGAGGACCTGATCCTAGATTAGCACTCATACTGTTGATTAACACTGGCCCTGGTCTGGTAGCACTAAACCCAACTCTCCAAAGAGACTCTAGGATGGCACTGTACTTTATGTTTGGATTACCTGACTGTTGTGCCCTCCTGGCTGGTGTCTCCATGACGGTCCAGAGGGTTGGTAGGAGAGGGAGAACTAGGCTGGGACACCACTGGAGAGGATTTCACTGGGGAAGGGTTTTTGGCAGGTGACCGGGGTACAGAGGGTTGTTTAGCAGGAGAGCAAGGCTGAGAGGAACATTTAACAGGAGAGGGAGGTGGATGGAGGGAGGAGAGTTGATCAGAGGGTGAGGGGTCAGAGGTAGCGGAGCCATTCCGTTCAGAACGGTCAGATGGAATTGGAGAGGGGGATGAAGTGCCCCTCTCCTTCTTTCTTGTCTTCTGCTCCACATCAACTGAATTTGCTTTCTGACGTTTTTTCTGTTGACAAGAAAATGTGATAGTGCTAAATACTTTTTTCCCAGATCCCCAGCCAATGGAAGAGGGGGGTCATAAGAGTAGGAAGAGGTTGGCCTAAATGGAGAATCATAGGTATCTATCCTAAACCTCAAATAACACAGTATAGACAGGTTACATTGAGTGACATTTGCAATAGCCGAACTTCATGTACATTTCATGTACACTTTTTACGTATTCGTCAATCAGAATGTAATTTTACTTTTATTCTTCCCACTAGGTTTAAGAGAAAAATACTACTCCAGAATTATAGTAGTTGTTAATTGATTAAATGACCTGATTTCATACCTTTTTGCACCAGCAGAAACAAGCCATGTCGATAACCAATGAAGACTGATACATTTCCACATTAACCCATTGTTCAAATTGGCTTTAAGACCATTGTGATGTCATCGGTCATGTATGACACCACCACCTGGCAACCCAATCTATAACATTTTAAAATATATTGTTCAATGAACAAATCTGTTTTATTGAAGAGCAAAGTTATGCAGTATACATACAATATTGTAGATAATATGCTCCATTGTATTCTTGTTTCTTTTTACATTCATTTTTTGTATGTTGTTTCATTATATGTACGACCACAATGAAGGCATTTTAAGTGCCTTCATCTTCATCTTCATAGTTTTTTGATAGCTTCCACGTTGTTTTTGGTTTGGTTATAGGTTTATTTAAATGCTAAATGCTTTTTCTCTTATTCACCAGCAGATGGACAAAGGGTTGGTTTAAAAGAATGTGAACAGGTGATAGAGATTTAGCCTAAACCTCAAACAACAATCCAGATTGGTTAGGGACAGTTTTCCGTATTCAATCTTGCCCTGAGGGCAGCTCTGTCTCAAGGACATTATGAATGTGATTGGTTCAATTAAAGCTCAATGGTCAGTGGTCAGAGCTTACAGTGCCCAGTGCGTGTTAAATACACTTGCTAGGTGATAAATTGGTGTTGAATGGAAGGCGTAACACAAGGTTGCTGGCATGAATTTTGTTTTCTAACCCCTAAACAATTCTTCTTACCTAAACTTAACCCAACCCTAGCTAGAGTCCCAGGTCTGTTTAGTGCTGTCTTGCCAACTCCTACTAGCTAGAGTCCCAGGTCTGTTTAGTGCTGTCTTGTCAACTCCTACTAGCTAGAGTCCCAGGTCTGTTTAGTGCTGTCTTGTCAACTCCTACTAGCTAGAGTCCCAGGTCTGTTTAGTGCTGTCTTGTCAACTCCTACTAGCTAGAGTCCCAGGTCTGTTTAGTGCTGTCTTGTCAACTCCTCCTAGCTAGAGTCCCAGGTCTGTTTAGTGCTGTCTTGCCAACTCCTACTAGCTAGAGTCCCAGGTCTGTTTAGTGCTGTCTTGCCAACTCCTCCAGTGGTTCTTTCTTAAAAACTTGCGGGCTGCCGCAGAATTCTATGGCACATTATTTATTATTTAAGTGTCAGACATTGTTGCCATTAACGCTCGTTAGAGCTAGTTTGACCACCAGAGAGCATATTTGAGAAACATTTGACCGTTTTTAATATGAAACTAATCGTTGGATAACAGATCTGCTCTCGGAACTCATTTACACACGTTACTGTGTGTGTTTCGATTCTCTCTCTCTCGCACAAACACACACATACACGCTCACCCTCTATAACCACTCTTTATATTTACAGTGCTGGAGGCATTTCGTTGTGAATTCTGAAAACAAGCCAACCTAACTCAGAAATACATTTCACTGGTTGCCATGGTGAATAACCCAATAATAATTGGTTGGACACATGAAAGGAAACAGAGTTTACCGGAAACTCAAAATGAAAATACTTGCAGATCAATTCAGATCAACAAATTACAATAGTAGATCTAATTACATTTAGAGGATTCTAAATTAATATCTAATGGACTTTTATATAATGATAATGCAGGGATAATAATAAATTCATATATTTGTAGGGGTTGGGCAAATCTGGTTTTATAGTACTTAAGCATTGAATACATGGAAGTTTGCCCATTTAGGCCTTTAGGCTACACTTTACAATAGGACTCATCTCTGACTGCCTGCAACATCTACAGTGGTACAATATAAATATATTTTTGAATGACTTTTTAAAAATGTATATGTTTATTAAGTTGTCTTGCTTTTCTCAGAGCAGCACAAAACGGTGCTGAAATAGTTGACCATACGCAGGTAGGCTTTTGCTTCAAATCCTATTGTAACAATTGGATGACATTGGGAGTTTCAGTAAGCAACAATTTGTTGCCTTCATTAGCCTACTTTATTCTTAAAATAACTCCAGCACATAAAAGAGAAAGGAGCCTTAATTAATTAAACAATAAAGTGATTTAATTCACAAATGCATTTGACTGTACTTAATATTGGCCATCAACCAGAAACACACCGTGGTAGAAACATGTTATTGATTATTATTTTATTTTTTACTATTTCAAAATGTACACGTTTAATAAGCTACTGTGCAGTCTGACAAGTAAACATAGCCCACAGTACATAGTAAACATAGCCCACAGTACATAGTAAACATGGCCCACAGTACATAGTAAACATAGCCCACAGTACATAGTAAACATAGCCCACAGTACATAGTAAACATAGCCCACAGTACATAGTAAACATAGCCCACAGTACATAGTAAACATGGCCCACAGTACATAGTAAACATAGCCCACAGTACATAGTAAACATAGCCCACAGTACATAGTAAACATAGCCCACAGTACATAGTAAACATGGCCCACAGTACATAGTAAACATAGCCCACAGTACATAGTAAACATGGCCCACAGTACATAGTAAACATGGCCCACAGTACATAGTAAACATGGCCCACAGTACATAGTAAACATAGCCCACAGTACATAGTAAACATAGCCCACAGTACATAGTAAACATAGCCCACAGTACATAGTAAACATGGCCCACAGTACATAGTAAACATGGCCCACAGTACATAGTAAACATAGCCCACAGTACATAGTAAACATAGCCCACAGTACATAGTAAACATAGCCCACAGTACATAGTAAACATAGCCCACAGTACATAGTGAACATAGCCCACAGTACATAGTAAACATAGCCCACAGTACATAGTAAACATGGCCCACAGTACATAGTAAACATGGCCCACAGTACATAGTAAACATGGCCCACAGTACATAGTAAACATAGCCCACAGTACATAGTAAACATAGCCCACAGTACATAGTAAACATAGCCCACAGTACATAGTAAACATAGCACACAGTACATAGTAAACATGGCAAAGATGCTTAATTCCTTACATAAGGGAGAGCAGGCCATGTCAAGACTTTCTCAGTGACCTCAAGTACTAATTAACTCTGTCTTGAATGTTTTTTCGGGATGCATCAGTCTTGGTCACAGTATTAATGATGAACACCTGGAGGTTCACTGGTCAGCCACATTTGCCTCGGGATCCATCCCAGTTGGGGCGGCATGTAGTCTAGTGGTTAGAGCATTGAGCCAGTAACCGGAAGGTTGTTGAATGATATCCCTGAGCTGACAGGGTAAAAATCTGTTGTTCTGCCCCTGAACAAGGCAGTTAACCCACTGTTCCTAGGACATCATTGTAAATAAGAATTTGTTCTTAAATGACTTGCCGAGTTAAATAAAATATACAAGTATCTGTCTCTACAAATAATGAGTGATACTGTTTCACGTGCACCTTCATCAGATGAGCAGAATGGTACTGCTCTGCGTCCCCATCGATTGTGGTGTCCTGTAATAGAAATGGTAGATCAATTAAGAATGAAAAGTGACTCCAACACACACATTCTGCATAATGAAATGTGTTTTAAGAATGTAGCAAAACCAACCGCTTTCATGGGAACCATGTGTTTTATGGGTGTGGCCCGTTGTCCAGCCCTTTGTCCACCGATCTCCATGGATGGTTGTCTGCATGGTTGTTTGCTCTGCAAAAACACATTCATGTTTTTAGTACACAAGTATCGATTGTATTACACAGTATGTCTACACATGGACAGACTATATTTAAAAAAAGTAAATGCATTGAAATGAAAAAAACTTTAGTTTTGGTGATCCTATCAGCTCTGGCTCATTTTCTCAAGTCCTCTTGTGGGTACAGTCCTAACCCTGGAACATATAGCACCATAGAATGGGTGGAGTTTGGGGCAGGTAGAAGAGTACTGGAAAGGTGTGACTTTCAGGTTACTATAGGCCATAAGTATACAGCAGATCGCCGAATGTCCTCACTTTGATTATGCTGTAAGAACATACTGTAGCACCATGACCAGGATCTCTATTCATTTAAGTGAGCAGATTGGGGCTTTCAGGGGGAACAGACAATCTACTGGAGACATTTCAAAAATACTGGTAGACTTTAGGATTTTTGTCATGTCATCCAGGTCAGGATAACCAATTATTTATACAAAGTACTAACCCTGACTCTCGTTTTTTAAGTGTTCATAGGTCTCGGTCTATATATTCCTTCCTGGTGGTTTTTTTCACAAACAATGCTTATTTTATTTAAACGCTCTTCACACACCATGCTTACTTGAGACCAAAACTAGGGATCAATTGTAAAGTCAGGCAAGTTGGGGGAATTTTCAGCCTACATTAGCCGGGCTATGAAGAGTCTATTCTCCTGCTAATATTTCATCATGTGTGGATGGCTTCTTTTCTATTCCAATGTATTGAATGAATGTATTAATTACTGTAATTTATCATTCTCATTCTCAAAGGTGAGTTCACAATTTCATTTTCATGTTCATGTTTAAAAAATATTGATATTTTGGAGATGATTTTGTTTTCAAATAACTGAAAATGTGCGGTTTTAATTTGATTAAAGGGGAAAAGGCCATTCTTGAACATGAGGTTAGACAATAGGCCCTTTTCATTTTGTCTGGCTTGCCATTCCAAATCAAATTGAATATTTTTTCTCATATAATTTACAGGTCGCTAGGTGTAGGCAAAACCATAAAGTAGGTAAACTGTGATATGACTAAATAGTTAATCAGGGTGATTCTTCCACAAATAGACAGGTATTTTCATCAAGTACAGGAGATGGAGTTCCTCACAGGTGTGCCTGGCATGGATTGTGACTCAATCTCATTCCTCGTCAATGCATCATTTTTATTATATTGAACTTGGCAAGTCAGTTAAGAACAAATTCTTATTTTCAATGACAGCCTAGGAACAGTGGGTTAACTGCCTTGTTCAGGGGCAGATCAACAGAATTTTACCTTGTCAGCTCAGGGATTTGATCTTGCAACCTTTCGGTTACTAGTCCAATGCTCTAACCTCTAGGATACCTGCCACCCCATGACTCTCTGCATGAATCTCCGACCAATGCCGCCTGACTCTCCGCTAATGACGTGACACTCCGCCAATAATTACATTTAGAGGACTGGAAGATTCTAAATTAATATCTAAACAACATTTTCTGTTAGGGCAAATCTGATCTGTGAGAATTCGGTGTATTTTTGGGGTGTGCGTGTAGGAAAGAGAAATAGCAATTCCTACACTATTGTTCTAAATTCAATCACCTTCTTCAATAGGGGCACAAGGAGAACCAGATGCAGACATAGGAGGCAGATGGTTAGAGCCCAAGATATTTATTAACAATCCAAAGGGAAGGCAAGATAATAGTCATGGACAAGCAAAAGGTCAAAACCAGTTCAGAGATCCAGATGTACAGAATGGCAGGCAGGCTTGAGGTCAGGGCAGACAGAATGGTCAGGCAGGTGGGAATGGAGTCCAGAAAACAGGCAAAGGTCAAAACTGGGAGGACTAGTAGAAGAGAATAGAAAAGTAGGAGCAGGGGAAAAAACACGCTGTTTGACTTTAACATACAAGACGTACTGGCACAGAGAGACAGGAAACACAGGGATAAATACACTGGCACAGAGAAACAGGAAACACAGGGATAAATACACTGGCACAGAGAAACAGGAAACACAGGGATAAATACACTGGCACAGAGAAACAGGAAACACAGGGATAAATACACTGGCACAGAGAAACAGGAAACACAGGTGTAAATACACTGGCACAGAGAAACAGGAAACACAGGGATAAATACACTGGCACAGAGAAACAGGAAACACAGGGATAAATACACTGGCACAGAGAAACAGGAAACACAGGGATAAATACACTGGCACAGAGAAACAGGAAACACAGGTGTAAATACACTGGCACAGAGAAACAGGAAACACAGGGATAAATACACTGGCACAGAGAAACAGGAAACACAGGGATAAATACACTGGCACAGAGAAACAGGAAACACAGGTGTAAATACACTGGCACAGAGAAACAGGAAACACAGGGATTAATCCACATGGGAAAATATGCGACACCTGGAGGGAGTGGAGACAATCACAAGAACAGGTGAAAAAGATCAGGGTGTGACATCTTCATCCTCATCATTCAGTTCATTGAAATACAATTTTGAATGCACAATTATGAGTTTATATTTGGTTTATACCGCCCATTCAATGACAGCATTAATTCAGGTAGAGACACATTAGGGGTTGGGACCCAAAAGAATAATCAGTGCAGGGAGAAGACACAGGTACAGACGTATAGGTTAGAAGTAGAAGTTACTGTATTTGAGCACCCTCGCACTCGCACACGCACACGCACACACACACACACACACACACACACACACACACACCTATTGTTGTATTTGTTTGTAGTATCATGTTGATAAAAGTCCTACTTATTTCCTGTTTGTAACTTCATCAGGTTCAACATGAATTCAGTACATTTGACTTTGTGCATTCACATAACTTCCCATTAAAATATATTCTACAGATATTTACATGCTCCAATTTAGGCCTGGTGATGACATTCTCTACAGTACCAAACCACCATTACATACACTGTATAGGAGGGGACTGTATCACCAATCAATGAGTGTAGTAGAGATATCAAAGGGTATCAAAGGATGTTACTTAATCATATTTAACAGTCTGTCTTTGTTGTCAATTTACATATAAGCACAATAACAAATGCTCTATTTGACTGCTCCCCTATATGGTCCCAAAAGAGGGAAGGGAAGTGGAAATGTTCAGTGGTTCAACCAGCTGTCACTCAAAAACTCCTCAACCAATCAGGTTGATCCTCACTGGTTAAAACTACCCACCCTCAATATCCACTTGTAGCAGTTTGTAGTGTCAAATCTATTGTCTGGACATTATAATGACCCATGTTTGTAGTTCTGGACCTCCTGAACATGTTGACGTATATTTGGGAGTAAACAGAGGGTCCAAATCAGCAGAAAGGTGAAAGGAAGGAGGAGTCCTGGAAACTCCCTGAATTATCTTGGGGCTGTTACATATGATATTTAATATATGTTAACAGCTAGTCTTTGTTCTCCACTTCCCCTCTATGATCTATATCTTCCTGGTATGATAGTGTCCTGTCCATCATCACAAATAGCAAGTCCCATTCCCTGGGCAGGAGGACTGTGTTGAGATATACTCTGGACAAGATGACCATGTAGAGACATGGAATGATTTATATTGTTCTGCAGAAAATGGTTTACCAATAATCACTGTAACAATCTCTCACACGCACAAACACAGTGTGCAAACTTGTTCTATTTTGTTGTATTAGCATAGCCACAACTACCAGTGTCATTTTGTTGATACTTCCCTAGAGTTAACACCTACAGTAGTCACACAGACACAGAAACACAGATGACTCAGAGACAGAGATATCACTAGAAGCAGAGACTTAACGTATAGAGGTCTTACAGTTGACGTACGACGCCTCCTGGTGACCATGTTGGAAGACCACCACATTAATTCTAGAAGCAGAGACTTCATGTATAGTAGACCTACATAGAAAGAAAGACCTAGGCCTTGTTAAAGATGTCAAAGGTCATCTATGCTGAACCAGATAGGAACAAGAAGGTCAAGTTTGACAGAGGTGAGATGGAGGAGAGGATTGTGGATATCTACGTCAGTGTAGACACCCTGAGAGACGGTGAGACCAGCACCAAGAGAGAAGAGACAGCAGACACTGCTCCTAATAATGGACCAGGAGACCAGCACTCAGGTAACACACACACACACACACACACACGCACGCACGCATACACACACACACACACACACACACACACACACACACACACACACACACACACACACACACACACACACACACACACACACACACACACACACACACACACACACACACACACACACACACACACACACACACTCTCACCAAATAACAACGTAAAAGTCTCTTGTTTGTTTCCACAGAGCCTGATAGCTCAGGGAAGAGACCCTTCCTAGTTGCTGTAGTGTTTCTGGCGCTGCTGTGTGTTCTCCTACTGGCTGGGATCATAGGCCTGTCTGTCTACTGTGAGTTTGTGTCCAAGTTCATTGATTATCACCTAGTTGTAAGAAGTGCTGGTTATTAGGCCTATTTACCAGGTGTTTTACTTAGTAACTATGTGTTTATACTTTGTAGATAACAGAGTCATCAAAGATTTTGAGGATAAAAGGAATAACCTGTTCCAGAGTTTCTCCCTTTTTAAAATCAACGCAACTGAAGAGAGAGACCAGCTACAGACCAGATACAACAACCTGGCTGAAGAGAGAGACCAGCTACAGACCAGTTACAACAACCTGGCTGAAGAGAGAGACCAGCTACAGACCAGATACAACAACCTGGCTGAAGAGAGAGACCAGCTACAGACCAGATACAACAACCTGACTAAAGAGAGAGACCAGATACAGACCAGATACAACAACCTGGCTGAAGAGAGAGACCAGTTACAGACCAGATACAACAACCTGAATAAAGAGAGAGACCAGTTACAGACCAGATACAACAACCTGACTAAAGAGAAAGGCCATATTCAGGCAACGCTTTTTGTGATAGGTGAGATATAAACTGTGATAAATTATAATAATTATATATCAATGGGTTTTTGAGTATAGAGATACTGACTAAGTTTCTCAATGTGTTCACCTTTGCTCTTCAACAGAGCAGCATTGTCAGGAGGGATGGAAATACTTTGACTCCAGTTTGTACTTCCTCTCCACTGAGAAGAAAACCTGGGAGGAGAGCAGACAGGACTGTTAGGGGAGAGGAGCAGACCTCGTGATCATAAACAGTAGAGAGGAACAGGTGAGTGAGAGAACAGACAGGACTGTAAGGGGAGAGGAGCAGACCTCGTGATCATAAACAGTAGAGAGGAACAGGTGAGAGAGAGAGCAGACAGGACTGTAAGGGGAGAGGAGCAGACCTCGTGATCATAAACAGTAGAGAGGAACAGGTGAGAGAGAGAACAGACAGGACTGTAAGGGGAGAGGAGCAGACCTCGTGATCATAAACAGTAGAGAGGAACAGGTGAGAGAGAGAACAGACAGGACTGTAAGGGGAGAGGAGCAGACCTTGTGATCATAAACAGTAGAGAGGAACAGGTGAGAGAGAGAACAGACAGGACTGTAAGAAGAGAGGAGCAGACCTCGTGATCATAAACTGCAGAGAGAGAGAATGAGAGAGAGAGTGAGAGAGAGAGAGAGAGAGAGAGAGAGAGGCGGAGTAGGTATACTTTTCATCAGTACACTAATATGTTTGCAGTATTTTATAAATATATTAAGGGTGACGTTATCTTTATCTTTCTCAACAATAGACATTTGTCTTCAACCTCCACCTGAGAGTCTGGATTGGTCTGACTGACTCTGTTACTGAGGGGATCTGGAAGTGGGTGGATGGCACCCCACTGACCACAGGGTGAGAGATTTGACCATTTTACCTTGTGAAATGGAGATACAAAACAACAGTGATATATTGCTTCCAGTCATATTCATCAAAATGTATGTTTCTACTTATGAATGTCATTCAATGAGAACTAGAGATGTATCTTAGAAATCAAGTCATATTTTTAGATTAAAATGTCATTATATAAAAAATACATGTCATTGTTAATGTTCCATTCTTGATTACATCTTACAGAGTGTTTCTTTAAAACCCTAAAATCATAGGACCGTGTCTATAATTGTGGAGGATGTTTGTACCACAGTGTCTGACTGTCTGGTTCCCTGTGTTGTTTAGGTACTGGGGGTCAGGACAGCCTGATGATGGTGGTCTGTTCTCTTGGCAGGAGGACTGTGTTGAGATTTACTATGGACAAGATGACTCTGTACAGACATGGAATGATGACAAATGTGGCACAAATCATAACTGGATCTGTGAGAAAGTGGTGTAACAATAACTCTCTCTCTCTCAGTTATTATCTTGATGGTTGGATACAGTGTTGAATGGTTAAGTGATGATTCCACCTATTGGTTAAAGTGAGAGATGAACATACCAAAGAGATTAAATAGTTGTATTACAGACTTGCCTACGGGTTCTTTTTTAATGCACCCTTACTTGATTCCTCCTCACATCTTCTCTCCTCCCCTCTGTCTCAAAACACATTGGACAATACAATCCTAGGGGAGGGACCTTGGACCTTCTCCTCTAATAGTGTAACGGTTCTCTTGTTGTGTAGTAGAGGCGGACCAAAACGCAGCGTGGTGGTTGTTCATCGTATTTTAATGAAGACACTATACATGAACAAAACTAACGAAAACAAGAAACGTGAGAACAAAAACAGCCCTATCTGGTGCAAACACAAAGACAGGAACAATCACCCAAAAACACACAGTGAAACCCAGGCTACCTAAATATGGTTCCCAATCAGAGACAATGACGAACACCTGCCTCTGATTGAGAACCATATCAGGCCGAACATAGAACTAGACCAAAACATAGAAAAACAAACATAGACTGCCCACCCAACTCACGCCCTGACCATACTAAATAAATACAAAAACAAAGGAAATAGAGGTCAGAACGTGACAGTACCCCCCCCCAAAGGTGCGGACTCCGGCCGCAAAACCTTGACCTATAGGGGAGGGTCTGGGTGGGCGTCTGTCCGCGGTGGCGGCTCTGGCGCGGGACGCGGACCCCACTTCGCCATTGTCTCAGTCCGCCTTATTGTCCGCCTCCGTGGCTTACTCACCATGCCCACCCCTCTCAATGACCCCACTGGACAGAGGGGCTGCTTGGGACAGAGGGGCAGCTTCTCGGGACAGAGGGACAGCTGCTCGGGACAGAGGGACAGCTGCTCGGGACAGAGGGACAGCTGCTCGGGACAGAGGGACAGCTGCTCGGGACAGAGGGACAGCTGCTCGGGACAGAGGGACAGCTGCTCGGGACAGAGGGACAGCTGCTCCGGGCGGAGGGGCTCTAGCGGCCCCTGGCTGACTGGCGGCACTGGCGGCCCCTGGTTGACTGGCGGCACTGGCGGCCCCTGGTTGACTGGCGGCACTGGCGGCCCCTGGTTGACTGGCGGCACTGGCGGCCCCTGGCTGACTGGCGGCACTGGCGGCCCCTGGCTGACTGGCGGCACTGGCGGCCCCTGGCTGACGGGCGGCATTGGCGGCTCCTGGCAGACGGGCGGCACTGGCGGCGCTGGGCAGACGGGCGGCACTGGCGGCGCTGGGCAGACGGGCGGCACTGGCGGCGCTGGGCAGACGGGCGGCACTGGCGGCGCTGGGCAGACGGGCGGCACTGGCGGCGCTGGGCAGACGGGCGGCACTGGCGGCGCTGGGCAGACGGGCGGCACTGGCGGCGCTGGGCAGACGGGCGGCGCTGGCGGCGCTGGGCAGACGGGAAGCTCCGATGGCGCCGGGCAGACGCGAAGCTCTGGCAGAGGCGCCGGGCAGACGGGAAGCTCCGGCAGAGGCGCCGGACAGGCGGGAGGCTCCGGCAGAGGCGCCGGACAGGCGGGAGGCTCCGGCAGAGGCGCCGGACAGGCGGGAGGCTCCGGCAGAGGCGCCGGACAGGCGGGAGGCTCCGGCAGCGGCGCCGGACAGGCGGGAGGCTCCGGCAGCGGCGCCGGACAGGCGGGAGGCTCCGGCAGAGGCGCCGGACAGGCGGGAGGCTCCGGCAGAGGCGCCGGACAGGCGGGAGGCTCCGGCAGAGGCGCCGGACAGGCGGGAGGCTCCGGCAGAGGCGCCGGACAGGCGGGAGGCTCCGGCAGAGGCGCCGGACAGGCGGGAGGCTCCGGCAGAGGCGCCGGACAGGCGGGAGGCTCCGGCAGAGGCGCCGGACAGGCAGGAGGCTCCGGCAGAGCTGGAGAGGAGGAAGGCTCTGGACGGATGGGCCGGAGAGACAGCCTGGTACGGGGAGCTGCCACCGGAGGGCTGGGGTGTGGAGGTGGTGACGGATAGACCGGGCCGTGCAGGCGCACTGGAGCTCTTGAGCACCGAGCCTGCCCAACCTTACCCGGTTGAATGGTCCCGGTCGCCCTGCCAGTGCGGCGAGGTGGAATAGCCCGCACTGGGCTATGCAGGCGAACCGGGGACACCGTGCGCAAGGCTGGTGCCATGTAAGCCGGCCCAAGGAGACGCACTGGAGACCAGATGCGTAGAGCCGGCTTCATGGCACTTGGCTCGATGCCCACTCTAGCCCGGCCGATACGCGGAGCTGGAATGTACCGCACCGGGCTGTGCACCCGCACTGGGGACACCGTGCGCTCCACAGCATAACACGGTGCCTGCCCGGTCTCTCTAGCCCCCCGGTAACCACAGGAAGTTGGCTCAGGTCTCCTACCTGGCGTAGCCATACTCCCTGTTAGCCGACTGGCGGCACTGGCGGCCCCTGGCTGACTGGCGGCACTGGCGGCCCCTGGCTGACGGGCGGCATTGGCGGCTCCTGGCAGACGGGCGGCACTGGCGGCGCTGGGCAGACGGGCGGCACTGGCGGCGCTGGGCAGACGGGCGGCACTGGCGCAAAAACAAAGGAAATAGAGGTCAGAACGTGACAAATAGGGTTGAGAAGGAGGAGAAGAGAAAGGAGGAGAGGAATCTAGGAAAGACGAATTGAGATAGAGCCTTAGTGTCAGAGAGAGACAGAGGAGGAAGAAGAAAATTAAGAGAATGAGGAAGAGAGAAAAAATAAGACAAATAATTGTTGTGTTTAGATTAAGAGGAGAGAATGTAGACATACTGAACTCATTATTTTCATTCTTTTTTATTAGAAACATGTCATGTGATTTGCCATGGGCTTATGCTTATTAAAAAACAAGTGAGTCCAATTATTAACCGATGATTATCACTTTAATAATAAGAATAACAAAGACACAGATATTTTTCGGATGAGAACTGGCAAAATGTATCACAAACTCATCCGTGTTGGGGGAGCCTGCCCTCCTTGACTCAACACTGAGAATTCCGAGGTGACTTAACCTCAACCATTGTTGTCCTGAGGTGGGTTTTAATCAGTAAAGCTGAGAAGCTTCTCTCGCAGGAAGCACTGCTGACTGGTGTAACAACAGAAATCTTACAGCATCGAAATAGCTCATGGAAGACATCTTTAGAAGGTTCTAGAAACACAACAAAGTCAAGGAAAGTAGACGGTCTGTCCCTTCCACTTTTTTCTCTCCTATCAAGAAGCCGCTTGGTTTGATGAAACTCATGATTGATGTCCTCTAAATCTGACTCAAAGGTCAAAGGCAAACAGGACCCCTTGCATGATCTCGCAATTCTTCTTTGAAAAACACCTCTGCAGCTTAGCTGTGAGACTGTCAAGCACCTGATAAAATATATCTCTTTCGAAGCTCTCACCATCACCTTGGTCGCAATTTTTCTGTCCTCGAGGGCTCATCATCAATGAGTAGTGAAATATTAACTTCTTTGGGACTGGGGGGCAGTATTGAGTAGCTTGGATGGATAAGGTGCCCAGAGTAAACTACCTGCTACTCAGGCCCAGTTCCTAATATATGCACATATATCCAAATCTATCCAAAACATGTCAAACGATGTCCATTTATGTCCAAATACATATAAATAGATTTGGATAGAGGGCTCTGCGAGAGTGCCATGAGCTGATCACACACGCTGATCACGTGCGCTGACGTGAGAGCGACCTGCGTTTACATCGGATTTCTACAAAGCAATTCTCCGGTTGGAACATTATTGACGATTTATGTTAAAAACATCCTAAAGATTGATTCTATACATCGTTTGACATGTTTCTACGAACTGTAATATGACTTTTCATCTGAACTTTCGCCTGGACTTGCCCGCGCCTCGTGAGTTTGGATTGTGTACTAAACAAAAAGGAAGTATTTGGACATAAATGGACTTTATCGAACAAATCAAACATTTATTGTGGAACTGACAAAACAAATAATACCTCACAGTGATAGGATGCAAAGAACTGAACTGAATAGTGTGTGATAATGACATACAGGTGAGTGAACAGTGATTAGAATTTAGGTGATTGGGATCTGGAGAGTGAACTGCATTCAGGGGATGTAAGTGTTTGACAGTGTGAGCTGGAAAGGGGTCTGGAAAGTGAGCTGCATTCAGGGGATCTAAGTGTTTGACAGTGTGAGTTGGAAAATGGGCTGGAAAGTGAGCTGCATTCAGGGGATCTATGTGTTTGAGGGTGTGAGTTGGAAGCAGGCTAATAACTCATCAACTAGCAAAGAATATCAAGAAATGTGCACTTGAGCGATTCTGTGCTCTGATCTGAACTGATGTGAAATGCGCATTCACTCTGGTGTGATTGAACGACCACTGGTGGGCAACCCCTGCCAATAAAATTCTACTCCGTTGTGCTCTGGGTCTGCCCTAAACAAAATCACAGACTCAATCTTGCAAAGTTATATTTGTTTTGGTTTGTTGCATTGAAAAGGGGCTGATAGGATATAGATTCGATCACAGAAAAAAACATTGATCTTTATAGTGCAAACTAATGGGGTTGAACTCTGTGAAGTTCAATCTCTACCACCTCTGTGTAGCATGGCGTTTCTTCTGTGCAGCACTCCTGGAGGAAGTGAGCGGCCACTCATATGCGCGGTTTAGAGGGAACATTGCTGTCTACTGCACAGTCTGTTTTTAAAGGCCTCTCACTTACAGTAGCAATAAGAAACTGAGTTTTAACAAGTAGCTGATCCATCAAGGAAGCATTTTTCTCTTATATAACCAGTATGACTCCTGACTAAAGAGACAGACCAGTTATAACACCCTGACTACAGAGAGAGACCAGTTACAACACCCTGACTAAAGAGACAGACCAGTTACAACAACCTGACTACAGAGACAGACCAGTTACAACAACCTGACTACAGAGACAGACCAGTTACAACAACCTGACTAAAGAGACAGACCAGTTACAACACCCTGACTAAAGAGACAGACCAGTTACAACAACCTGACTACAGAGACAGATCAGTTACAACAACCTGACTAAAGAGAGAGACCAGTTACAACACCCTGACTAAAGAGAGAGACCAGTTACAACAACCTGACTAAAGAGACAGACCAGTTACAACAACCTGACTAAAGAGACAGACCAGTTACAACAACCTGACTACAGAGACAGACCAGTTACCACACCCTGACTAAAAATACAGACCAGTTACAACAACCTGACTACAGAGACAGACCAGTTACAACAACCTGACTACAGAGACAGACCAGTTACCACACCCTGACTAAAAATACAGACCAGTTACAACAACCTGACTAAAGAGACAGACCAGTTACAACAACCTGACTAAAGAGACAGACCAGTTACAACAACCTGACTTGAGAGGCCATCACAGGCAAAGCTTTTTGTGATATAGGTGAGATATAAACTGTGGTTAATTAGAAGTAAAATCAACAGCAATAGCGTGTATATATATGGGTTTGAGTATAATGATACTTGCTAACTTTCTCAATATGTTCACCTTTGCTCTTCAACAGAGCAGCATTGTCAAGAGGAATGGAGATACGTTGACTGCAGTTTCTACTTCCTGTCCTCTGAGAAGAAAATCTGGGTTTCCACCATCCTTCCACCATTTCAAAGTAGTCAAGTTTGTCAACTGGTTTGGTTTCACTATGGAATTGAGCTATAATGGAACAAATAAAGATGAGTGCTCTATCTATCTCTATGGGTCAAGGTCACAGTAATAGAAGGAAGAAACAGAGCTTGTAGAAAACAGCCAGTAGGGGGAGACACACACTTATAAAAGTAGGTATTACACCCAACAAGAGGGACTTTTCTGACCAGCATCCAACTACAACCAGATGATAGACCAAACCCAAAACTGACCATTACCTTAACCCTAACCCAACCCAACCTTATATCCATGGATGAAAAGTGGCCTGTGATTTCAGGACAGATGCAGTACATAAGACCTACATAGAATGTGAATAATGACATTAAGGATACGTCTCAATTCTCACCATAATCCCTGTATAGTGCACTACTTTTGACCAGGGTCCATCAATATATAGAGTATTGAAATTTTTTACAAAGTATTGACTTAGGACGTGAATACTTATGTAAATTCTATATTATATTTAATTTTCAATAAATTTGCAAACATTTCTAAAAATATGTTTTAACTTTGTCGTTATGGGGTATTTTGTGTAGTTGAGTGAGAGAAAAAAATACATTTACTGCATTTTAAATTTAGTTTGTAACACAACAACATGTGTAAGAAGTCTAGGGGTGTGTGTCAAGGCACTGTATGTTAAACATGAATGCTCTAATTGTAAGTCTGCTGAAAGACTAAAATGGAAATGTAATAGTAATTAATGGTAAATAATGTATTGTGTAACTTGAGTCATTTTTTATTGTACATAAGAATAGAATACCATGATTAAAGACAATCATGAATGAATTGTGAATAAATGAGTGAGGAAGTTACAGAGGTATAAATATCATACCCCCCCCAAAAATGCTAACCCCCCTATTATTGGTAATGGTGAGAGGTTAGCATGTCTTGGGGGTATGATATAAAATGCTAACCTCCCCTATTATTGGTAATGGTGAGAGGTTATCATGTCTTGGGGGTATGATATAAAATGCTAACATCCCTATTATTGGTAATGGTGAGAGGTTAGCATATCTTGGGGGTATGATATAAAATGCTAACCTCCCCTATTATTGGTAATGGTGAGAGGTTATCATGTCTTGGGGGTATGATATAAAATGCTAACCTCCCCTATTATTGGTAATGGTGAGAGGTTAGCATGTCTTGGGGGTATGATCCTCTGTAACTTTCTCACTCAACATTATTTACCATTCATTAAATTAAAGGTGACATTCTGTACAGTCACCACATATGAAACATTTGATCTCCAATCCAAAACGCTGGCGTATAGAGCCAAATGAAAAGTTGTAGCTTCACTGTCCAAATAAATACGTAAAGGAGTGTACGTGAGATAAGAAAAGACAGTATGTCACGTCACACAGCCTTTAATAGTGACAGGTCACAATGGTACAGTAAGGGTGTGGCGTCATTGTAAACATCGTTGATATTAAGCATCTCAATCACATCATTGAGGCAAGTCTGAGGGTGTTGGGGCTGGGTCTTGTTCTGCCCATGTTGAGACTGGGCCTGGTTCTTCCCATGTTGAGGCTGGGCTGGGTGTGTTGATGTTGGGCCCAGTGCTGCCCCTGTTGTGGCTGGGCTCGGGGTTGTTGATGTTGGGCCAAGTGCTACCCCTTTCGAGGCAGGTGTGTGAGTGTTGAGGCTGGGCTGGGGGTTTTGAGGCTGGGCCTGGTACCACCCCTGTTGAGACAGGTCTGAGTGTTTGGAGGCTGGTCCAGGTGCTGCCCCTGTTTAGGCTGGGGCTGATGCTGGTGGCCCTGTTAGGCCCTGTGTGCTGGGGCCTCCCGCTCTATTGCCCTGTAGGGTGAAAGGAACCGTACACATAAATAGCAACACAAGAATATAGATGGTGAGAGTAAACATTACCTGAACATATAGAAGAGCATGTAGGCACTCCGGGCTCTGGTCCTCAGCACAGTGGCTTCATTGGACATTGACACCTGGCTGTCGTTACAGCAGAACCAGTTTCCACTGGCATGCAATATGTCACTAATGTAGTGCCCTGTGGAACAAGGAAGACAGACTAGAGATCAAGGGTCAGGCTATTGTGGGTAATAGAGTGTTTCGTAACAGTTAAACAGTTCATTTGGGAGGTATTTTATCTGTTACATGTGTCAAGTTTTGAAATCAGAGATAAACAAATACACATGGCATATAATTAGGCATGCCTCTCCATTCTTTTGAATTAAATTGAGTAAACTCTAAACATATTGCAGTGCTTGTTGGGATGACACTTCACTCTGAAGCCTGCAGCCTTGCTCGCTTGGCCAAAATAGCTGTTGGAGGGTCTAATTATCCCCTACCCCAGGGTTCCACAAATGGCGGCCCGCGGGACAAATTTGGTCCAAGGGTGATTTTATTTGGCCCCTATGTTTTCTGACAAAATAAAACGTAATTGTTAAAAGACTGTAAAAACACCAGCAAATCAGCTCCAAGTGATTTTCATTTTGGAAATCTGTTTCAAAGTATTCCCACGCACAATAAAGAGATATTTGTGGTTGTACACAAATGTAAGCAAGGTTTGAAATGAGTCAAATATTATATCTGTTTGGCCTTCCTACGGTATATTTGCAGTCTACAAATTTTAGTAATTTTGTTCCACACCCCTTCCCATCTGGCTAAGAAAAAAAATGGACCCGAATCTAGTTGATGATCCCTGGCCTTCACCCTCGATAATTTTCACTCTCTCAGCTTTGGGATGCTTGTGTATACGGCAGAGGCACACGTGAACATGCAAATTGAGATCCAAGGAGAAGGGAGTGATTTGGAATTCAGCTGATGTCATATGTATTGTGCATCTGCATGTGTGTGTTTGATGGTATTTACTTACCGGAGTTTGCGGAGCCTCCCAAATGAGAGACTACGCCAGTCAGCTGGTAGTAACCATTCACTGACTGTACTGGCTTCTGTTTCTGTAAGAAAACACATGTGATCATAGAATTCTCATTTCCTCTACAGTCCACCACACTGTCTACAGTCTACTACAGTACTAGTCTACTACAGGTCTACTACATCATGTACTTCTCATAACTATCTCAGTGTCCTGTCATAACTTATTTTTCACTGGTTTCTCTCTCTCTCTCTTCTCACCACTGAGGCTGTCAGCAGCACTTTCCCTAGTTCCTGCTCCTTTGAATCTGAGGGGTCAAATAAACATATCAAGAGCTGTGAAAATGTGGTCACTTGTCTGAATTGCTCTGGACTAAAACAGCTCCCATACATCACTAAAGATGTCTGAGAAGCATTTTATATGGCAGCTTCCAGATTCTCTGTCAGCAGGACCGTTTTGGGAGTGGGTGGTTTGTGTGGTGTTGGAGCAAGAATAGTGTTATGGTGCCATGACCTACCTGAACAGCAGAGGGCGCTGTCTTTGGCCTCTCCAGGTGGGCTGGAGACTTGGCTGGCGAGGGTCTGGGGGATGGACCCCTGGATGCTGGGGGCCTGGTTGGTGAGGGCCTGTGGGCTGGCACTGTGCAGGTGGGGCACCATGTCCCCACAGAGGGTGGAGAGCCTCAGCTCCGAAGGAAACAAAAGAGGAGCCTCCAGCTTCTCCAACCCCCCAGGTCCTCCAAACCTCTTCACATGCAGAACCAGCACACTATCCAGAAACAGAGAGGAAGAGAGATGAACAGACAGACAATGTAACCAGTCAACAAAATAACAGATGAGTAAAAATTGTTTGGTGGTGCTCACCTCTAAGTCCTACAACCTGCTCAGGAAGGTAACTACTTCTAAAGGCTCAGGACATTAAACACTGCTAGTACTATGAGAGGTTATAAAGGGACAACTCACAGAGGCAGTGTGTGGAACTGCTCCACCTTTGAGGCGTGGAGGCCTTTACAGCCCTCACATGTGAATTCAACCTGTTCACTCTGGTTAGAAACAAAAGCATTACATAATGAATGATACCACTACAATAATAAGATAGTGTATTCTGAGGCAGTGGGCAGCTTGCCCTGGGTGTTAGTCTCTACATGCAGGGCTGAGCCCTAAGTGCTGACTTTGAAAGTGAGTGCTAGGCTGTTCAGCAAGGTGCGCTCAGGGCTGAAGTCCAATGAGAGGTGGTTGTAGTCCTCTCTGGTAGACGACTCGCGCCCACAGCTTCAGAAGCAGGACAAAGAGAAGAAAAATGCATCAAGTCTGTTTCTGTTTCAGGTCTCTACAATGTTTCTGTTATGCCATGTGTTTTGTAATATTAATATATACTGTATATATATATATATATATATATATATATAGAAAGATCATGTTCTCAGTACATACACTACAACCAATGGGATCTCTTACCTGGTACATGTGCGCACCGACACAAGCTGGAACTCCAGCTGGGAAACAGGGCAGGTATAGTTCATCCCGAGTGTCTTCAGAATCATGCCCTCCTCCTTCAGCTGGCACAGCATATTGACAAGTAACTCGTGTGCGTCCTATGATGAGGAAGAGAAAGAAACACACCAAGATAAAAGCAAATTAAAAAGAGAAAATGAACCATTGCAAGAAGAGCACTCGTACACAAGAGAGTAGTGCCTCAGTTACCTGTTGCGTGTCCCCCAGATACTTCAAATCGTATCCCGACAAGGAGTACTTGACCTTCCACATGAGGTCTGCTTTTGAGGCCTGGTTTGCCACACTGTCAGGTAGACCTGAACGGTGCACATCAGACAGACACCTGTAGGGGAGACAGAGAGTAAGTTAGCAGCTGACTGGATGGTGTCAACCTACTGGCTTACGCCTGAAGAGGCAGATGAGTAAATACAAATATGTTTTATCTAGTGGCACCCCATCATTAGAAATGTTTCATTCGATTTGATGCAATTTCACCTTTGAGGACGGACATTGAAGCCAAACAACAAAAATGTATTGTTTATTCTCCTAAGATATTTGGTTTGGATACTGCTCTTAATTCTAGAGCATTTTAAAAAACTACCAAATTTCCCACGGTAAGGTGGAATGTTCAGTCAATGAGCATTATGGGTCATGTAGTCATTCTACACTTTCCAAATTGGCCTACAAAATGCCTACATCATAATCAGTGTGTCATTGTTGTTCCTCTTGGTTATGAAGATTCCAAAAACAAAAAGAAACTGGAAAATAAACCATAAATACAATACACAGCAAAATATGAAGTGGTTAAGGTTAGGATAAGGGTTAGGATTAGTGAAAGTGCTATCTTAACCTGCTACGATAATCCCTTTCTGTAGAAGTGGCGTGAAAAGAGTGTCCCTTCTTTAATTCATGACCACAATTAATGGGTGTGTGGGGTGAGTGTCTGCTTTTGAGCCTTCCCTTACCTGAGCAGGTTGGAGAAGGGTGAGGAGCTCCAGAGTTGTTCCTGGTGCAGGATTTCCTTTGAGAAGGACGGCAGGACCAGGAGGCACTGCAGGGTGGCGTTAAGGAAGCAAGTGTTGCCAATGTTAGGCAACCTGTGAAGAAGAAGCAGTCATCAGTACACACATAGAGATTAATCATAACCTTCACATCTCTATAAAGTGATGATAATGGCAGGGGATAAGGGATACATTATATTTAACACAAAGAAGTGGATGTCCTTTAGACCAAGATTGACATAATTCATGGGTTTATAAATATCTAATAAAACAGACATGCTCGATAGTAAGCCTTATCCCCATAGTATATCAGACACTGATCTCCAAACAGTAAATAACTTATATTCAATGCATTTGCAGTGTGTTGTGGTTTACCCAAGAAGTTCCATGTTGACCAGTTCCCCCCGTTCTCCTCTGGCCCCCTGGGTCTCTTCTGACCCTCTGGTGGCTGAGCTGGCCCTGGGAAGAGTCATGCTTCTGGTGGCTGAGCTGGCCCTGGGAAGAGTCATGCTTCTGGTGGCTGAGACTGGTCTCTGGGGCATTGGACTAGAGTGTTCCTGAAGGGACAGAGGTCTGGAGGAAGAAGAGAAACAGGTCTAATGCCTCCAACACAGAGATATTATCACTCTACACAGTCTCTCTATTAAATACTGTATTGTACTATAAACACAGCTGAGTACTGCTGTCCATATAAATGCAGTGTACCAAGTAGACCAGGCCAATAGGTTAGTACTCTCTTTATCCACTAGATGTAGACAGAAGAGGCTAAAACTACAGTTTCAGGAAAATAACTTTCTGGGACTGTGTTTATCAAGTGTCTCAGAGTAGGAGTCTGATCTAGGACCAGTTTTGCATTTTAGATCATAGATCAATGAATCAGATTATTATGGACAGAGAGGACCTGATCCTAGATTAGCACTCATACTGTTGATTAACACTGGCCCTGGTCTGGTAGCACTAAACCCAACTCTCCAAAGAGACTCTAGGATGGCACTGTACTTTATGTTTGGATTACCTGACTGTTGTGCCCTCCTGGCTGGTGTCTCCATGACGGTCCAGAGGGTTGGTAGGAGAGGAAGAACTAGGGTGGGACACCACTGGAGAGGATTTCACTGGGGAAGGGTTTTTGGCAGGTGACCGGGGTACAGAGGGTTGTTTAGCAGGAGAGCAAGGCTGAGAGGAACATTTAACAGGAGAGGGAGGTGGATGGAGGGAGGAGAGTTGGTCAGAGGGTGAGGGGTCAGAGGTAGCGGAGCCATTCCGTTCAGAACGGTCAGATGGAATTGGAGAGGGGGGTGAAGTGCCCCTCTCCTTCTTCTTTCTTGTCTTCTGCTCCACATCAACTGAATTTGCTTTCTGACGTTTTTTCTGTTGACAAGAAAATGTGATAGTGCTAAATACTTTCCCCCCAGATCCCCAGCCAATGGAAGAGGGGGTCATGAGAGTAGGAAGAGGTTGGCCTAAATGGAGAATCATAGGTATCTATCCTAAAGCTCAAATAACACAGTATAGACAGGTTACATTGAGTGACATTTGCAATAGCAGAACTTCATGTACATTTCATGTACACTTTTTACGTATTTGTCAATCAGAATGTAATTTTACTTTTATTCTTCCCACTAGGTTTAAGAGAAACATACTACTCCAGAATTATAGTAGTTGTTCATTGATTAAATGACCTGATTTCATACCTTTTTGCACCAGCAGAAACAAGCCATGTCGATAACCAATGAAGACTGATACATTTCCACATTAACCCATTGTTCAAATTGGCTTTAAGACCATTGTGATGTCATCGGTCATGTATGACACCACCACCTGGCAACACAATCTATAACATTTTAAAATTATTGTTCAATGAACAAATATGTTTAATTGAAGAGCAAAGTTATGCAGTATACATACAATATTGTAGATAATATGCTCCATTGTATTCTTGTTTCTTTTTACATTCATTTTTTTGTATGTTGTTTCATTATATGTACGACCACAATAAAGGCATTTTAAGTGCCTTCATCTTCATCTTCATAGTTTTTTGATAGCTTCCCTGTTGTTTTTGGTTTGGTTATCGGTTTATTTAAATGCTAAATGCTTTTTCTCTTATTCACCAGCAGATGGACAAAGGGTTGGTTTAAAAGAATGTGAACAGGTGGTAGAGATTTAGCCTAAACCACAAACAACAATCCAGATTGGTTAGGGACAGTTTTCCGTATTCAATCTTGCCCTGAGGGCAGCTCTGTCTCAAGGACATAATGAATGTGATTGGTTCAATTATAGCTCAATGGTCAGTGGGCAGAGCTTACAGTGCCCATTGCGTGTTAAATACACTTGCTAGGTGATAAATTGGTGTTGAATGGAAGGCATAACACAAGGTTGCTGGCATGAATTTTGTTTTCTAACCTCACTCCAACCCCTAAACAATTCTTCTTACCTAAACTTAACCCAACCCTAGCTAGAGTTCCAGGTCTGTTTAGTGCTGTCTTGTCAACTCCTACTAGCTAGAGTCCCAGGTCTGTTTAGTGCTGTCTTGCCAACTCCTACTAGCTAGAGTTCCAGGTCTGTTTAGTGCTGTCTTGCCAACTCCTACTAGCTAGAGTCCCAGGTCTGTTTAGTGCTGTCTTGTCAACTCCTACTAGCTATAGTCCCAGGTCTGTTTAGTGCTGTCTTGTCAACTCCTACTAGCTAGAGTCCCAGGTCTGTTTAGTGCTGTCTTGCCAACTCCTACTAGCTAGAGTCCCAGGTCTGTTTAGTGCTGTCTTGCCAACTCCTACTAGCTAGAGTCCCAGGTCTGTTTAGTGCTGTCTTGTCAACTCCTACTAGCTATAGTCCCAGGTCTGTTTAGTGCTGTCTTGTCAACTCCTACTAGCTAGAGTCCCAGGTCTGTTTAGTGCTGTCTTGCCAACTCCTACTAGCTAGAGTCCCAGGTCTGTTTAGTGCTGTCTTGCCAACTCCTACTAGCTAGAGTCCCAGGTCTGTTTAGTGCTGTCTTGTCAACTCCTACTAGCTAGAGTCCCAGGTCTGTTTAGTGCTGTCTTGTCAACTCCTACTAGCTAGAGTCCCAGGTCTGTTTAGTGCTGTCTTGCCAACTCCTACTAGCTAGAGTCCCAGGTCTGTTTAGTGCTGTCTTGCAAACTCTTACTAGCTAGAGTCCCAGGTCTGGTAAGTGCTGTCTTGCCAACTCCTACTAGCTAGAGTCCCAGGTCTGTTTAGTTATGTCTTGCCAACTCCTACTAGCTAGAGTCCCAGGTCTGTTTAGTGCTGTCTTGCCAACTCCTACTAGCTAGAGTCCCAGGTCTGTTTAGTGCTGTCTTGTCAACTCCTACTAGCTAGAGTCCCAGGTCTGTTTAGTGCTGTCTTGTCAACTCCTACTAGCTAGAGTCCCAGGTCTGTTTAGTGCTGTCTTGCCAACTCCTACTAGCTAGAGTCCCAGGTCTGTTTAGTGCTGTCTTGTCAACTCCTACTAGCTCGAGTCCCAGGTCTGTTTAGTGCTGTCTTGCAAACTCCTACTAGCTAGAGTCCCAGGTCTGTTTAGTGCTGTCTTGCCAACTCCTACTAGCTAGAGTCCCAGGTCTGTTTAGTGCTGTCTTGTCAACTCCTACTAGCTAGAGTCCCAGGTCTGTTTAGTGCTGTCTTGCCAACTCCTACTAGCTAGAGTCCCAGGTCTGTTTAGTGCTGTCTTGCCAACTCCTCCAGTGGTTCTTCCTTAAAAAGTTGCATCATATTGCAGCACAACTTGCGGGCTGCCGCAGAATTCTATGTCACATTATTTATTATTTAAGTGTCAGACATTGTTGCCATTAACGCTCATTAGAGCTAGTTTGACCACCAGAGAGCATCTTTGAGAAGCATTTGACCGTTTTTAATATGAAACTAATCGTTGGATAACAGATCTGCTCTCGGAACTCATTTACACACGTTACTGTGTGTGTTTCGATTCTCTCTCGCACAAACACACACATACACGCGCACCCTCTATAACCACTCTTTATATTTACAGTGGTGATGGACAGCTGGAGGCATTTCGTTGTGAATTCTGAAAACAAGCCAACCTAACTCAGAAATACATTTCACTGGTTGCCATGGTGAATAACCCAATAATAATTGGTTGGACACATGAAAGGAAACAAAGAGTTTACCGGAAACTCAAAATGAAAATACTTGCAGATCAATTCAGATCAACAAATTACAATAGTAGATCTAATTACATTTAGAGGATTCTAAATTTGTCATGTATTGTCATGTTGTGTCTTGTTTCTGTCCTTTCCCTTCACCCTGTCTCCCTCTGCTGGTCGTTATTAGGTTACCTTTTCTCCCCCTCTTTCCCCCAGCTGTTCCTTGTCTCCTCCTAACTACCTCGTCACCCCTTTTCCCACCTGTTCCCTTTTTCCCTCTGATTAGTCCTCTATATCTCTCTCTGTTTTTGCTCCTGTCTTTGTCGGATTCTTGTTTGTGTTATTCATGCCTGAACCAGACTATCGTCATGTTTGCTGCAACCTTGTCCTGTCCTGTCGGAATCTGCCGGTCCATCTGAGCCTACCTATGTTTTGTCATTAAAGAAGCTCTGTTTACGTTAATTCGCTTTTGGGTCCTCATTCACGCACCGTAACAGAAGAATCCGACCAAGAATGGACCCAGCGACTTCGGATCCTCTCCACTCAGCCGTCGAGATCCAGGGAGCGATGCTAGGCAGACACGAGCAGGAATTGTCTGCTGCTCGACATGCCGTTGAGACCCTGGCCACCCAAGTCTCCAACCTCACAGAACAGGTTCACCATCTCCGCCTCGATCCACCGGCCACTTCCAGGGCTTTCGAATCTCCGGAGCCCAGAATCAATAACCCGCCGTGTTACTCTGGGGAGCCCACTGAATGCCGCTCGTTCCTCACCCAGTGTGATATTGTGTTTTCTCTCCAGCCCAACACTTACTCCAGGAGCACTGCTCGTGTCGCCTACGTCATATCTCTCCTTACTGGACGGGCTCGTGAGTGGGGCACGGCAATCTGGGAGGCAAGGGCTGAGTGTACTAACCAGTATCAGGACTTTAAGGAGGAGATGATACGGGTTTTTGATCGATCTGTTTTTGGGGAGGAGGCTTCCAGGGTCCTGTCTTCCCTATGTGAAGGTAATCGATCCATAACAGACTACTCTATTGAGTTTCGCACTCTTGCTGCCTCCAGTGGCTGGAACGAGCCGGCTTTGCTCGCTCGTTTTCTGGAGGGTCTCCGCGCAGAGGTAAAGGATGAGATTCTCTCCCGGGAGGTTCCTTCCAGCGTGGATTCCTTGATTGAACTCGCTATTCGCATTGAGCGACGGGTTGATCTTCGTCACCGAGCTCGTGGAAAGGAGCTCGCGTTCTCCGTTGCCCCCCTCTCCGCATCACTACCATCTTCCTCTGCTGGCTCGGGTGCTGAGCCTATCCAGCTGGGAGGTATCCGCATCTCGACTAAGGAGAGGGAACGGAGAATCACCAACCGCCTCTGTCTCTATTGCGGTTCTGCTGGTCATTTTGTCACTTCATGTCCAGTAAAAGCCAGAGCTCATCAGTAAGCGGAGGGCTACTGGTGAGCGCTACTACTCCTGTCTCTCCTTCAAGATCCTGCACTACCTTGTCGGTCCATCTACGCTGGACCGGTTCGTCAGCTTCCTGCAGTGCCTTAATAGACTCTGGGGCGGAGGGCTGTTTTATGGACGAGACCTGGGCTCGGGAACATGACATTCCTCTCAGACAGTTAAGGGAGTCCACGGCCTTGTTCGCCCTGGATGGTAGTCCTCTCCCCAGGATTCAGCGTGAGACGCTACCTTTAACCCTCACTGTTTCTGGTAATCATAGCGAAACCATTTCTTTTTTAATTTTTCGTTCACCTTTTACACCTGTTGTTTTGGGCCATCCCTGGCTAGTTTGTCATAATCCTTCCATTAATTGGTCTAGTAATTCTATCCTCTCCTGGAACGTCTCTTGTCATGTGAAATGTTTAATGTCTGCTATCCCTCCTGTTTCCTCTGTCTCTTCTTCACAGGAGGAGCCTGGTGATTTGACAGGGGTGCCGGAGGAATATCACGATCTGCGCACGGTGTTCAGTCGGTCCAGGGCCACCTCTCTTCCTCCACACCGGTCGTATGATTGTAGTATTGATCTCCTTCCGGGAACCACTCCCCCCCGGGGTAGACTATACTCTCTGTCGGCTCCCGAACGTAAGGCTCTCGAAGATTATTTGTCTGTAGCTCTTGCCGCCGGTACCATAGTCCCCTCCTCCTCTCCCGCCGGAGCGGGGTTTTTTTTTGTTAAGAAGAAGGACGGGTCCCTGCGCCCCTGCATAGATTATCGAGGGCTGAATGACATAACAGTGAAGAATCGTTATCCGCTTCCTCTTATGTCTTCAGCCTTCGAGATCCTGCAGGGAGCCAGGTTTTTCACTAAGTTGGACCTTCGTAACGCTTACCATCTCGTGCGCATCAGGGAGGGGGACGAGTGGAAGACGGCGTTTAACACTCCGTTAGGGCACTTTGAATACCGGGTTCTTCCTTTTGGCCTCGCTAACGCTCCAGCTGTCTTTCAGGCATTAGTCAATGATGTCCTGAGAGACATGCTGAACATCTTTGTTTTCGTTTACCTTGACGATATCCTGATTTTTTCACCGTCACTCCAGATTCATGTTCAGCACGTTCGACGTGTCCTCCAGCGCCTTTTAGAGAATTGTCTTTTTGTGAAGGCTGAGAAGTGCTCTTTTCATGCCTCCTCCGTCACATTTCTCGGTTCTGTTATTTCCGCTGAAGGCATTAAGATGGATCCCGCTAAGGTCCAAGCTGTCATTGATTGGCCCGTCCCTAAGTCACGCGTCGAGCTGCAGCGCTTCCTCGGCTTCGCGAACTTCTATCGTCGTTTCATCCGTAATTTCGGTCAGGTGGCAGCTCCTCTCACAGCCCTTACTTCTGTCAAGACGTGCTTTAAGTGGTCCGTTTCCGCCCAGGGAGCTTTTGATCTCCTCAAGAATCGTTTTACATCCGCACCTATCCTTGTTACACCTGACGTCACTAGACAGTTCGTTGTCGAGGTTGACGCGTCAGAGGTGGGCGTGGGAGCCATTCTTTCTCAGCGCTCCCTCTCTGACGACAAGGTCCACCCTTGCGCGTATTTTTCTCATCGCCTGTCGCCGTCGGAACGTAACTATGATGTGGGAAACCGCGAACTGCTCGCCATCCGCTTAGCCCTAGGCGAATGGCGACAGTGGTTGGAGGGGGCGACCGTTCCTTTTGTCGTTTGGACTGACCATAGGAACCTTGAGTACATCCGTTCTGCCAAACGACTTAATGCGCGTCAGGCGCGCTGGGCGCTGTTTTTCGCTCGGTTCGAGTTCGTGATTTCTTATCGTCCGGGCTCTAAGAACACCAAGCCTGATGCTTTATCTCGTCTCTTCAGTTCTTCAGTAGCCTCCACTGACCCCGAGGGGATTCTCCCTGAGGGGCGTGTTGTCGGGTTGACTGTCTGGGGAATTGAGAGGCAGGTAAAGCAAGCACTCACTCAAACTCCGTCGCCGCGAGCTTGTCCTAGGAACCTTCTTTTCGTTCCCGTTCCTACTCGTCTGGCCGTTCTTCAGTGGGCTCACTCTGCCAAGTTAGCCGGCCATCCTGGCGTTCGGGGTACGCTTGCTTCCATTCGCCAGCGTTTTTGGTGGCCCACCCGGGAGCATGACACGCGTCGCTTCGTGGCTGCTTGTTCGGTCTGCGCGCAGACTAAGTCCGGTAACTCCCCTCCTGCCGGCCGTCTCAGGCCGCTTCCCATTCCCTCTCGACCGTGGTCTCACATCGCCTTAGATTTTGTCACCGGACTGCCTTCGTCAGCGGGAAGACTGTTATTCTTACGGTTGTCGACAGGTTCTCTAAGGCGGCTCATTTTATTCCCCTTGCTAAGCTTCCTTCTGCTAAAGAGACGGCACAAATCATCATCGAGAATGTTTTCAGAATTCATGGCCTTCCGTCAGACGTCGTTTCGGACAGAGGTCCGCAATTCACGTCTCAATTTTGGAGGGAGTTTTGCCGTTTGATTGGGGCTTCCGTCAGTCTCTCTTCCGGCTTTCACCCCCAGTCTAACGGTCAAGCAGAACGGGCCAATCAGACTATTGGTCGCATCTTACGCAGTCTTTCTTTTCGCAACCCTGCGTCTTGGTCAGAACAGCTCCCCTGGGCAGAATACGCCCACAACTCGCTTCCTTCGTCTGCGACCGGGCTATCTCCTTTTCAGAGTAGCCTCGGGTACCAGCCTCCGCTGTTCTCATCTCAGTTCGCCGAGTCCAGCGTCCCCTCCGCTCAGGCTTTTGTCCAACGTTGCGAGCGCACCTGGAAGAGGGTCAGGTCTGCACTTTGCCGTTATAGGGCGCAGACTGTGAGGGCTGCTAATAAGCGTAGAACTAAGAGTCCTAGATATTGTCGCGGTCAGAGAGTTTGGCTCTCCACTCAGAACCTTCCCCTTAAGACCGCTTCTCGCAAGTTGACCCCGCGGTTCATTGGTCCGTTCCGTATTGCTCAGATCATTAATCCTGTCGCAGTTCGACTTCTTCTTCCGCGATATCTTCGTCGCGTCCACCCGGTCTTCCATGTCTCCTGTGTCAAGCCCGTTCTTCGCGCCCCCGCTCGTCTTCCCCCCCCCCCCCCCCATCCTTGTCGAGGGCGCACCCATCTACAGGGTCCGTAGGATTTTGGACATGCGTCCTCGGGGCCGTGGTCATCAGTACCTAGTAGATTGGGAGGGGTACGGTCCTGAGGAGAGGAGTTGGGTTCCCTCTCGGGACGTGCTGGACCGTGCGCTGATCGATGATTTCCTCCGTTGCCGCCAGGTTTCCTCCTCGAGTGCGCCAGGAGGCGCTCGGTGAGTGGGGGGGTACTGTCATGTATTGTCATGTTGTGTCTTGTTTCTGTCCTTTCCCTTCACCCTGTCTCCCTCTGCTGGTCGTTATTAGGTTACCTTTTCTCCCCCTCTTTCCCCCAGCTGTTCCTTGTCTCCTCCTAACTACCTCGTCACCCCTTTTCCCACCTGTTCCCTTTTTCCCTCTGATTAGTCCTCTATATCTCTCTCTGTTTTTGCTCCTGTCTTTGTCGGATTCTTGTTTGTGTTATTCATGCCTGAACCAGACTATCGTCATGTTTGCTGCAACCTTGTCCTGTCCTGTCGGAATCTGCCGGTCCATCTGAGCCTACCTATGTTTTGTCATTAAAGAAGCTCTGTTTACGTTAATTCGCTTTTGGGTCCTCATTCACGCACCGTAACAAAATTAATATCTAATGGGCTTTTATACAATGATAATGCAGGGATAATAATACATTCATAAATTTGTAGGGGTTGGGCAAATCTGGTTTTAGAGTACTTAAGCATTGAATACATTGAAGTTTGCCCATCTTGGCCTTTAGGCTACACGGCTACACTTTACAATAGGACTCATCTCTGACTGCCTGCAACATCTACAGTGGTACAATATAAATATATTTTTGAATGAATTTTTAAAAATGTATATGTTTATCAAGTTGTCTTGCTTTTCTCAGAGCAGCACAAAACGGTGCTGAAATAGTTGACCATACGCAGGTAGGTTTTTGCTTCAAATCCTATTGTAACAATTGGATGACATTGGGAGTTTCAGTAAGCAACAATTTGTTGCCTTCATTAGCCTACTTTATTCTTGAAATAACTCCAGCACATAAAAGAGAAAGGAGCCTTAATTAATTAAACAATAAAGTGATTTAATTCACAAATGCATTTGACTGTACTTAATATTGGCCATCAACCAGAAACACACCGTGGTAGAAACATGTTATTGATTATTATTTTATTTTTTACTATTTCAAAATGTACACGTTTAATAAGCTACTGTGCAGTCTGACAAGTAAACATAGCCCACAGTACATAGTAAACATGGCCCACAGTACATAGTAAACATAGCCCACAGTACATAGTAAACATGGCCCACAGTACATAGTAAACATAGCCCACAGTACATAGTAAACATGGCCCACAGTACATAGTAAACATAGCCCACAGTACATAGTAAACATGGCCCACAGTACATAGTAAACATAGCCCACAGTACATAGTAAACATAGCCCACAGTACATAGTAAACATAGCCCACAGTACATAGTAAACATAGCCCACAGTACATAGTAAACATAGCCCACAGTACATAGTATACATAGCCCACAGTACATTGTAAACATGGCAAAGATGCTTCATTCCTTACATAAGGGAGAGCAGGCCATGTCAAGACTTCAAGACCTTTAAGATTAACTCTGTCTTGAATGTTTTTTCGGGATGCATCAGTCTTGGTCACAGTATTAATGATGAACACCTGGAGGTTCACTGGTGAGCCACATTTGCCTCGGGATCCATCCCAGTTGGAGCGGCATGTAGTCTAGTGGTTAGAGCGTTGGGCCAGTAACCGGAAGGTTGTTGAATGAAATCCCTGAGCTGACAAGGTAAAAATCTGTTGTCCTGCCCCTGAACAAGGCAGTTAACCCACTGTTCCTAGGACATCATTGTAAATAAGAATTTGTTCTTAAATGACTTGCCGAGTTAAATAAAATATACAAGTATCTGTCTCTTCAAATAATGAGTGATACTGATTCACGTGCACCTTCATCAGATGAGCAGAATGGTACTGCTCTGCGTCCCCATCGATTGTGGTGTCCTATGATAAAAATGGTAGATCAATTAAGAATTAAAAGTGACTCCAACACACAAATGCTGCGAACAGAAACACATTTTAAGAATGTAGCAAAACCAACCGCTTTCATGGGAACCATGTGTTTTATCGGTGTGGCCCGTTGTCCAGCCCTTTGTCCACCGATCTCCACGGATGGTTGTCTGCATGGTCGTATGCTCTGCAAAAACACATTCATGTTTTTAGTAAAGTATCGATTGTATTCCACGGTATGCCTACACATATATATGTTAAGAATATAATTTAACATTTTCATTTGTCTTAGAATAAAAACCTAATCTAACTACAGTTTCAGTTACTGCTACTGTCCAGTTACAGCTTCGTCTGACCAAGTGGAAACAAAAAAATAGGGGTCTTTTTCGGAAGTGCATGCAGGACAGAGAAATAGCAATTCTGACACTATTGTTTTACATTCAATCACCTTCTTCATCCTCATCATTCAGTTCATTGAAATCCAATTTTGAATGCACAATTATCAGTTCATATTTGGTTTATACTGCTCATTCATTGACAGCATTAATTCAGGTAGAGACACATTAAGCATTGGGACCCAAAAGCATAATCAGTCCTCTGCCTCCCCCTTGTGGTAGTCTGGAGCAATGAAGCAGTGACTCAAGGTAACGTACTAAACCACAAAAGACCTCTAAATCCTGCGGCATAATCTCAAAACGTTTAATTGAGGAACCACTGTAAGTCACACAGACGCAGGACAGTCCATGGAGAAGACACAGCTACAAGATGTATATTAGAGTTGAGGTTAGAAGAATAAGTTACTGTATTTGACCACACTCAAATACGCACACGCACACACACATTAAATAGGTGAGAGTAACCTGTAGTATCATACCTTTATTTGTCCCAATCCTGGATGATACAGTAAAACACATTACCAAAGATCTTTAATCATTTGTGATTCAGTACATGTGGTGGAAGAGACCCTCTGGAGTTGCTGCAGTGTGTCTGGGGCTGCTGTGTGTTCTCTTATTGGCTGGGATCATAGTCCTGTCTGTCTACTGTAAGTTTAGTATGTTGTCACTGAGACTTAAGTAGCCTACTTAATCATACTTACTCATTAATGGTGTTTTAGTTACATGTTTGATGAACTTTTCCCTTTTACAGATGGAGCCATTGATCATCACAAGTCAACACAGATAGACCAGCTACAGACCAGTTACAACACCCTGACTGAAGAGAGAGACCAGCTACAGGACAGCAACAGCCTTCTGACTAAAGAGAGAGACCAGCTACAGACCAGTTACAACAACCTGATTAAAGTTAGAGACCAGCTACAGACAGAGAGATTTTCTTAGTGGGAGGCTTACCAATCTCAGTGAGTAAACCTACAGTCATACATTTTCATAAATCCCACACACTTTATCGTGTGTCTGTATTTTTAACTAAGTAAGTATCCAGCGTGATAAGTTGAAGGAAATTCATGTTTTCATCTTGAAGAACAAACCTGTCCTGAAGGCTGGCAGAAATTAAAATCCAGTTGGTACTTCCTATCTACTGAGAATAAAACCTGGAAGGAGAGCAGACCTGGTGATTAGATAGAGAGAGAGAGAGAGAGAGAGAGAGAGATATGATCATGCATATACTGTGGATAAATATATTTACTGTATATATTTATCTTTCTCAACAACAGACATTTCTCTTCAACCACAAGAAGAGGGTCTGGATTGGTCTGGCAATCAACAAAGTTACTGTAAGATGAAACATGTCTGTATATTATTTAGGATTGTGATGTTGTAACTGTGATGTCTTATAGTTTTTAACCCTGTAGGTGCTGGTATTAACCATGATATCTGACTGTTTTAACTCTGTAGGTACTGGTACTGGTTCATTCTCTCTCTCTGTCTTTCTCTCACCATTATCTGTCTTTCTCTCACCATTACCATGATATCTGACTGTTTTTAACCCTGTAGGTACTGGTATTAACCATGATATCTGACTGTTTTTAACCCTGTAGGTACTGGTATTAACCATGATAGCTGACTGTTTTTAACCCTGTAGGTACTGGTATTAACCATGATATCTGACTGTTTTTAACCCTGTAGGTACTGGTATTAACCATGATATCTGACTGTTTTTAACTCTGTAGGTACTGGTATTAACCATGATATCTGACTGTTTTTAACCCTGTAGGTACTGGTCTTCACATCAGCCTGATAATGGTGATGGCAAACACATACAGCAGCCTTCAATGTACACAACTTCCTCCTTCATTCTCTCTCTCTGTCTTTCTCTCACACACACTCACACATGCACATACACACATGCATACACATATTGTTGTATGTGTTTGTAGTTCAACATGAATTCAGTACATTTGACTTAACTTCCCATTAAAATATATTCTGCAGATATTTACATGCTCCACTTTAGGCCTGGTGATGACATTCTCAACAGTACCAAACCACCATTACATACACTGTATAGGAAGGAGGTGACTGTATCACCAACCAATGAGTGTAATAGAGATATCAAAGGATGTTACCTAATAATATTTGACAGTCAGTCTTTGTTGTCAAGTTACAAATAAGCACAATATCAAATGCTCATATTTGACTGTTGTTACCTTATATGGGTCCCAAAAGAGGGAAGGGAAGTGAATATTTTCAGTGGTTCAACCAGCTGTCACTAAAAAACTCCTCAACCAATCAGGTTGATCCTCACTGGTTAAGCATACCCACCCTCAATAACCACTTGGTGTAATCTTGTGGTGTAAAATCTATTGTATGGACATTATAATGACCCATGTTTGTAGTTCTGGACCTCCTGAACATGTTGATGTATATTTGGGAGTAAACAGAGGGTCCAAATCAGCAGAAAGGTGAAAGGAAGGAGGAGTTCTGGAAACTCCCTGAATTATCTTGGGGCTGTTACATATGATATTTAATATATGTTACCAGCTAGTCTTTGTTCTCCACTTCCCCTCTATGATCTATATCTTCCTGGTATGATAGTGTCCTGGCCATCATCACAAATAGCAAGTCCCATTGCCTGGGCAGGAGGACTGTGTTGAGATATACTCTGGACAAGATGACCATGTGACATGACCATGAGACATGGAATGATTTATATTGTTCTGCAGAAAATGGTTTAACAAATATCAATCAATCAAATTTATTTTATATAGCCCTTCGTACATCAGCTGATATCTCAAAGTGCTGTACAGAAACCCAGCCTAAAACCCCAAACAGCAAGCAATGCAGGTGAAGAAGCACGGTGGCTAGGAAAAACTCCCTAGAAAGGCCAAAACCTAGGAAGAAACCTAGAGAGGAACCAGGCTATGTGGGGTGGCCAGTCCTCTTCTGGCTGTGCCGGGTGGAGATTATAACAACAATTATACCACTGTAACGATCTCTTACACTCACACATGCAAACAAGTAAGTAAACTTGTTCTATTTCATGTATTAGCATAGCCACAACTACCATTTCATCATTTTGATACTTCCTTATAGTTAAGGCAACATTGTTGAACATTTCTGAGGCCATCTATACCAAGCCAGATTTTGACCAATGTGGTTTGACAGAGGTGATATGGAGAAAAGGATTGTGGACATCTACATCAGTGCAGAGGCCCTGGGGGGAACGGTGAGATCAGCACTATGACACATCTGTCAGCTATGTGACAGTTACAACACCCTTACTGAGGAACGAGACCAACTACAGACAATCTAAGACAACCTGACTGAAGAGAGAGACCGGCTACAGACCAGTTACAACAACCTAACTGAGAAGAGAGACAAGCTACAGACCCTTTACAACACCCGGACTAATGATAAAGACCAGCTACAGATCAGTTACAACACCCTGACTAAAGAGAGAGACCAGCTACAGACAAGTTACAACAACTTAACTAAAGAGAGAGACCAGCTACAGAGGAAGAGAGATGATTTTGAAGGTTGGTTCTACATCTCGACCAAGACTAAAAACTGGAGAGACAGCAGATCGGACTGTACCAACAGAGCTTTGAGGCCTCATTTATCAATACTACTATTACCTAACCCCTCATTTGTGTACACCCTGTTTTGTCCATAGTTTTCCACCATTTCAGTACGCTTCACTGCAGAAACGGCCAACAGAACCGGAGGAACCTTTACCGCCCGAGCCACCAACAATTCCAGATTCACTTCTTCCTTCCCTGCCAACATCTCCATGGTGACTGAGGGCGGTGCAGCCAACAGTACGGTGAGCCTCACGGCGCCCGCCAGCACCCCGTCAGGAACGGATGTACTGTAACCCTGTCCGTTGTCAGCAAAGTAAGGGTCTTGTTTCAAAACACTAAAATGCCCTCCTTTTTTCATATCCTCTCTCCCTCACAGCCACTGATTTGAAAAGGAATTGGTTGCTGTTAGCTACCAATTGTTATCAGCTGCATCAGTTATCTGACTAAGCTCTTTTGCTCTCTCGCACTATCTATACCCTCTCCCTCTTCCTCCCCTTCTTAACTTCCTTCCTCCCTCCAGGTGACAGATTTTACCACTCTCCAGTGCGGGCTACCAGGAGTCTCCTCCAAAGGGCCAGGATTCTGGTCTAGAAGCACGGTTTTGAATGCTCCAACAGTTTGGTTTCGGTACTGCAGTTTATCAGATACTCGACCCAGAAATAGATTTTCCGTACACAGCCACATAGGGAAGTCAGATTAGAAAATTCCTAATAAGACACTTTAGTCAGAACCTTTGTGCACAAAACAATATTGTAATCTCAAATAGTTGTCGCTGAGGCCGATTTTTTAACTTTTTATAGTCACTCAATGACTGCCATGTTTTTGGATGACGTAATGATCTCGTTGCTGCTCAAATCAAATCAAATTGTATTGGTCACATACACATATTTACCAGATGTCAAATGCTGTGCAGTGCTCCCCCGATAAATGCGTTGGGCAGACCGTACCACCCTCTGGAGAGCCTCGTGCTGCTCCCTGTACCCACTGAGTGCTAGTGAGCATGTGATGTTGGGCAGACCGTGCCACCCTCTGGAGAGCCTCGTGCTGCTCCCTGTACCCACTGAGTGCTAGTGAGCATGTGATGTTGGGCAGACCGTGCCACCCTCTGGAGAGCCTCGTGCTGCTCCCTGTACCCACTGAGTGCTAGTGAGCATATGATGTTGGGCAGACCGTGCCACCCTCTGGAGAGCCTCGTGCTGTTCCCTGTACCCACTGAGTGCTAGTGAGCATGTGATGTTGGGCAGACCGTACCACCCTCTGGAGAGCCTCGCTCTGCTCCCTGTACCCACTGAGTGCTAGTGAGCATGTGATGTTGGGCAGACCGTACCACCCTCTGGAGAGCCTCGCTCTGCTCCCTGTACCCACTGAGTGCTAGTGAGCATGTGATGTTGGGCAGACCGTACCACCCTCTGGAGAGCCTCGCTCTGCTCCCTGTACCCACTGAGTGCTAGTGAGCATGTGATGTTGGGCTGAGTAAACCGGATGCAACCCGGATACAGATGTCCATGAATCTGCGTATGTGAACGTGAATACCTTGGAAACAACAACATCTTGGACACAGTCTCCAGTTGTTATTATACCTCAGTGGTCTCCTCTGACTGTCTGTTAGCATGCAGCTCCTCAAACTGTTGTTATTATACCTCAGTGGTCTCCTCTGACTGTCTGTTAGCATGCAGCTCCTCAAACTGTTGTTATTGTACCTCAGTGGTCTCCTCTGACTGTCTGTTAGCATGCAGCTCCTCAAACTGTTGTTATTATACCTCAGTGGTCTCCTCTGACTGTCTGTTAGCATGCAGCTCCTCAAACTTTTGTTATTGTACCTCAGTGGTCTCCTCTGACTGTCTGTTAGCACGCAGCTCCTCAAACTGGCAGCTCTTTGCCAACCTCACCGACTGTGTCACTGGGACAGGAATCATCTGCATCAGCCTATACCAGGGCAATAGGACCCTCAACACTTCTAGGGCAGTAGGCCCCAGGTCCAAGAATGTGACCAAGTTGGACTACAGCTTCACCTGCTGTTCAAAGAAGGTAGAGCTGGTGGTAGTGGACAGGTCAGGCAATGTGGGTGTGTGTCTGGGCTTGCAGTTAGTACTACATCCACCCAGGTCTCTGTCACCAACACTACAGCTGTACCTGTAGTTAGTACTACATCCACCCAGGTCTCTGTCACCAACACTACAGCTGTACCTGTAGTTAGTACTACATCCACCCAGGTCTCTGTCACCAACACTACAGCTGTACCTGTAGTTAGTACTACATCCACCCAGGTCTCTGTCACCAACACTACAGCTGTACCTGTAGTTAGTACTACATCCACCCAGGTCTCTGTCACCAACACTACAGTTGTACCTGTAGTTAGTACTACGTCCACCAGAGGGCCACCTTTGACTCTGTCCCTGTATCTAAGGATCTGTGTGACGCTTTCTCTCCTCCTGTGGAATAGAGTAGAGCTGTAGAGTTGTATAATAGTTCATGTAGGTAGATGTCAAGTGGAACAGTGGAATCAGTGCAGAGAGAGTTGTGTCATTAGATGCAACCAGTATGTATATGTGGGCCAAGAGGGCCACCATTGTTCCTGTTCCCAAGAAAGCTAAGGTAACTTCCGTCATCATGAAGTGCTTTGAGAGACTAGTCAAGGACCATATCACCTCCACCCTACCTGACACCCTAGACCCACTCCAATTTGCTTACCGCCCAAATAGGTCCACAGACGATGCAATCTCAACCACACTGCACACTGCCCTAACCCATCTGGACAAGAGGAATACCTATGTGAGAATGCTGTTCATCGACTACAGCTCGGCATTTAACACCATAGTACCCTCCAAGCTCGTCATCAAGCTCGAGACCCTGGGTCTCGACCCCGCCCTGTGCAACTAGGTACTGGACTTCCTGACGGGCCGCCCCCAGGTGGTGAGGGTAGGCAACAACATCTCCACCCCGCTGATCCTCAACACTGGGGCCCCACAAGGGTGCGTTCTGAGCCCTCTCCTGTACTCCCTGTTCACCCACGACTGCGTGGCCACGCACGCCTCCAACTCAATCATCAAGTTTGCAGACGACACTACAGTGGTAGGCTTGATTACCAACAACGACGAGACGGCCTACAGGGAGGAAGTGAGGGCCCTCGGAGTGTGGTGTCAGGAAAATAACCTCACACTCAACGTCAACAAAACTAAGGAGATGATTGTGGACTTCAGGAAACAGCAGAGGGAGCACCCCCCTATCCACATCGATGGAACAGTAGTGGAGAGGGTAGCAAGTTTTAAGTTCCTCGGCATACACATCACAGACAAACTGAATTGGTCCACCCACACAGACAGCATCGTGAAGAAGGCGCAGCAGCGCCTCTTCAACCTCAGGAGGCTGAAGAAATTCGGCTTGTCACCAAAAGCACTCACAAACTTCTACAGATGCACAATCGAGAGCATCCTGGCGGGCTGTATCACCGCCTGGTACGGCAACTGCTCCGCCCACAACCGTAAGGCTCTCCAGAGGGTAGTGAGGTCTGCACAACGCATCACCGGGGGCAAACTACCTGCCCTCCAGGACACCTACACCACCCGATGTTACAGGAAGGCCATATAGATCATCAAGGACAACAACCACCTGAGCCACTGCCTGTTCACCCCGCTATCATCCAGAAGGCGAGGTCAGTACAGGTGCACCAAAGCTGGGACCGAGAGACTGAAAAACAGCTTCTATCTCAAGGCCACTAACATTGAGTGGCTGCTGCCAACACACTGACTCAACTCCAGCCACTTTAATAATGGGAATTGATTGGAAATGATGTAAAATATATCACTAGCCACTTTAAACAATGCTACCTAATATAATGTTTACATACCCTACATTATTCATCTCATATGTATACGTATATACTGTACTCTATATCATCTACTGCATCTTTATGTAACACATGTATCACTAGCCACTTTAACTATGCCACTTTGTTTACATACTCATCTCATATGTATATTCTGTACTCAATACCATCTACTGTATCTTGCCTATGCCGCTCTGTACCATCACTCATTCATATATCTTTATGTACATATTCTTTATCCCCTTACACTTGTGTGTATAAGAGTAGTTTTGGAATTGTTAGTTAGATTACTTGTTGGTTATTACTGCATTGTCGGAACTAGAAGCACAAGCATTTCGCTACACTCGCATTAACATCTGCTAACCATGTGTATGTGACAAACAAAATTTGATTTGATTTGATGTTGTACTGAAAGACAGGGTGGAAATATGAACGTTTTATCATAAAACATGTGGAGAGTTTATATTCTTCTTTCTCTTAAATCTGTCAAACTGGAACAATCGAGATATTGTTAGAACTTCTGCTTTTTCATTCTGAGAAACTCTTCACAGTCAGTATAGATAAAAAAAGACCCCTACTGTAGATGGCCACGGAAGGAAGATTCCCCTAGGTTCAGATCTAGGATCAGGTTTCTCTCCCCCAATCCTAACCTTAACCATTTGTGGTAGAAATGCAAAACCGACCTAAGATCAGCGTCTAGGGACAACTTCCCCCTACACCACCAGTCACAGAGTGAGATCCATAATGTGCTCTCCATTTGAAGGCTGGGGGTGCTGTAAACTCAGTCAGGATATATGTAGTGTATTTGTCAATTAACAGGATCACAATTTATTTTAGCAGATCCAAAATCGGGACCCTGTGAATTCATACATACATCATATAGCATGATCTAGAGTCATGTCATGTATTATATTATCAAACTAAGGCTGGTGGGAGTCATATCATGTATTATATTATCACACTAAGGCTGGTGGGAGTCATATCATGTATTATATTATCACACTAAGGCTGGTGGGAGTCATATCATGTATTATATTATCAAACTAAGGCTGGTGGGAGTCATGTCATGTATTATATTATCACACTAAGGCTGGTGGGAGTCGTATAATGTATTATATTATCAAACTAAGGCTGGTGGGAGTCATATCATGTATTATATTATCACTTCAGTTGAAACACATGTTTAATACTGATGAGCACTGTGGGAAACATACATGTTTAGATTGGCTGGTGCAAGTCATGTGATGACCAGTGTGGTGTTGATTTGACAGTTTCCTCTTCACTGTGGTTAACTGTTTAAAACATGTATCACTATAATAAGTCACACAGATGCTGGACAGTCCAGAGAGAACACATAGATACAGACGTATATTAGAGTTGAGATAAGTAGAAGTTACTGTATTTCACCACCAGTGTGTTAAGATGTCAGAGGAAGTTTATGAAATCTCAGATGGATTTGAAGACGATGAGCCTGATGCAATGAAGAACACAGACATTGATGACCAATTATATGCCAACGTAAAAGCCTTCAAGTCCAGTACAAGAGATGGAGTTGTTGAATCTGGTAAGATTGCACGAACACACACACACACACACACACATAAGCACACAAACAAATACAGGTGTGATAACCCTGTAGAACTCTAGCTTTATTTGTCTCAATCCTGGATGATACAGTAAAACACATTACCAAAGATCTTTAATCATTTGTGATTCAGTACATGTTCAGTGGTGGAAGAGACCCTCTGGAGTTGCTGCAGTGTGTCTGGGGCTGCTGTGTGTTATCCTACTGGCTGGGATCATAGGCCTGTCTGTCTACTGTAAGTTTAGTATGTTGTCACTGAGAATTAAGGAGCCTACTTAATTATACTTAATCATCAATGGTGTTTTAGTTACATGTTTGATGAACTTTTCCCTTTTACAGATGGAGTCATTGATCATCACAACTCAACAGAGAGAAACCAGCTGCTGGCCAGTTACAGCAATCTGACTGAAGAGAAAGACCAGCTACAGTCCAGTTACAACAACCTGACTAAAGAGGGAGACCAGCTACAGGCCAGTTGCAACAACCTGACTAAAGAGAGAGACCAGCTACAGGCCAGTTATAGCCTTCTGATTAAAGAGAGAGACCAGCTACAGACTGAGAGAGATTTTCTTAGTGGGAGGCTTACCAATCTCGGTGAGTAAACATACAATAGTACATTTTCATTAATCCCACACACTTTATTGTGTGCTGAATTTTTTTACTTAAGTATCCTGTGTGGTAAATGGAAAGAAATTCATGTTTTCATCTTGTAGAACAAACCTGTGTCAAAGGCTGGCAGAATTTTGAATCCAGTTGGTACTTCCTGTCTGATGATACTAAAACCTGGAAGGAGAGCAGAGAGGACTGTCTGGAGAGAGGAGCAGACCTGGTGATCGTAAACAGTGATAAGGAACAGGTGAGAGAGAGAGAGAGAGAGAGAGAGAGAGAGAGAGAGAGAGAGAGAGAGAGAGAGAGAGAGAGAGAGAGAGAGAGAGAGAGAGAGAGAGAGAGAGAGAGAGAGAGAGAGAGAGAGAGAGAGAGAGAGAGAGAGAGAGAGAATATTTATTTATCTTTTTCAACAACAGGAGTTTCTCTTCAACCTCAACAAGGGAGTCTGGATTGGTCTGACTGACTCTGTTACTGAGGGGAACTTGATATGGGTGGATGGCACCCCACTGACCACCCCAAGGTAATATACTACTGCTCTAATAACACTGACCAACCCAAGGTAATATACTACTGTTATAATAACACTGACCACCCCAAAGTAATATATTACTGTTATAATAACACTGACCAACCCAAGGTAATATATTACTGCTCTAATAACACTGACCACCCCAAGGTAATATACTACTGTTATAATAACACTGACCAACCCAAGGTAATATATTACTGTTATAATAACACTGACCACCCCAAGGTAATATATTACTGTTATAATAACACTGACCAACCCAAGGTAATATACTACTGTTATAATAACACTGACCACCCCAAGGTAATATACTACTGTTATAATAACACTGACCAACACAAGGTAATATACTACTGCTCTAATAACACTGACCAATCCAAGGTAATATACTACTACTATAATAACACTGACCAACACAAGGTAATATATTCCTGCTCTAATAACACTGACCACCCCAAGGTAATATACTACTGTTATAATAACACTGACCACCCCAAGGTAATATACTACTGTTATAATAACACTGACCAACACAAGGTAATATATTCCTGCTCTAATAACACTGACCACCCCAAGGTAATATACTACTGCTGTAATAACACTGACCACCCCAAGGTAATATACTACTGTTATAATAACACTGACCAACACAAGGTAATATACTACTGTTATAATAACACTGACCAACACAAGGTAATAAACTACTGCTCTAATAACACTGACCAACCCAAGGTAATATACTACTGTTATAATAACACTGACCACCCCAAGGTAATATACTACTGCTGTAATAACACTGACCACCCCAAGGTAATATACTACTGTTATAATAACACTGACCAACCCAAGGTAATATACTACTGTTATAATAACACTGACCACCCCAAGGTAATATATTACTGTTATAATAACACTGACCACCCCAAGGTAATATATTACTGTTATAATAACACTGACCACCCCAAGGTAATATACTACTGTTATAATAACACTGACCACCCCAAGGTAATATACTACTGTTATAATAACACTGACCAACCCAAGGTAATATACTACTGTTATAATAACACTGACCACCCCAAGGTAATATACTACTGCTCTAATAACACTGACCACCCCAAGGTAATATACTACTGTTATAATAACACTGACCACCCCAAGGTAATATACTACTGTTATAATAACACTGACCACCCCAAGGTAATATACTACTGCTCTAATAACACTGACCACCCCAAGGTAATATACTACTGTTATAATAACACTGACCACCCCAAGGTAATATACTACTGTTATAATAACACTGACCAACCCAAGGTAATATACTACTGTTATAATAACACTGACCACCCCAAGGTAATATACTACTGTTATAATAACACTGACCACCCCAAGGTAATATACTACTGCTCTAATAACACTGACCACCCCAAGGTAATATACTACTGTTATAATAACACTGACCAACCCAAGGTAATATACTACTGTTATAATAACACTGACCACCCCAAGGTAATATACTACTGTTATAATAACACTGACCACCCCAAGGTAATATACTACTGTTATAATAACACTGACCAACACAAGGTAATATACTACTGTTATAATAACACTGACCAACCCAAGGTAATATACTACTGTTATAATAACACTGACCACCCCAAGGTAATATACTACTGTTATAATAACACTGACCACCCCAAGGTAATATACTACTGTTATAATAACACTGACCACCCCAAGGTAATATACTCCTGCTCTAATAACACTGACCACAGTGTAAGGAGTAGGACTGATTCTCTGTGTTGTTCATACTCTACGTTCTCCATACTCAACTGATAGACCAACACTGAACACAGAGTGAGAGATGATAACTACTCTGATAATAAGGCTCCAATTTTCAGTTCATTCAACCTTTATCTATACAGGTTATTGTCATTGATGGCAGCAGTCAGCAAAGTTGAATTTAAACTGAAACATTTCTGTGCATTATTTAGGATTGTGATGTCCTAATCATGATATCGGACGTTGTGTGTTTAACCCTGTAGGTGCTGGTATTAACCATGATATCTGACTGTTGTTAACCCTGTAGGTACTGGTATTAACAATGATATCTGACTGTTTTAACCCTGTAGGTACTGATATTAACCATGATATCTGACTGTTTTTAACCCTGTAGGTACTGGTATTAACCATGCTATCTGACTGTTTTTAACGCTGTAGGTACTGGTATTAACCATGCTATCTGACTGTTGTTAACCCTGTAGGTACTGGTATTAACCATGATATCTGACTGTTTTAACCCTGTAGGTACTGGTATTAACCATGATATCTGACTGTGTTTAACCCTGTAGGTACTGGTATTAACCATGCTATCTGACTGTTTTAACTCTGTAGGTACTGGTATTAACCATGATATCTGACTGTTTTAACTCTGTAGGTACTGGTATTAACCATGATATCTGACTGTTTTAACTCTGTAGGTACTGGTATTAACCATGATATCTGACTGTTGTTAACCCTGTAGGTACTGCTATTAACCATGATATCTGACGACTGTTTTTAACCCTGTAGGTATTGGTCACCACATCAGCCTGATAATGGTGGTGGCAAACCAGAATATGGTGAGGAGGACTGTGTTCAGATACATAAAGAACAGAGTTCTCGAAAGTCATGGAATGACATATCATGTCGCAGCAAACTCAACTGGGTCTGTGAGAAAGTGCTTTAACATCACCATGACAACATACTGTAACACATACAGTAGCCTACAGCACACACAACTTTCTCCTTCATTCTCTCTCTCACACACACACCGTCACACACCCTCATTCACAAACACGCACGCACACCTGCATGCACGTACACACACACACACACACACACACACACACACACACACACACACACACACACACACACACACAAACACACACACACACACACACACACACACACACAAACACACACCTATTGTTGTATTTGTTTGTAGTATCATATTAATAAAAGTCCTACTTATTTCCTGTTTGTAACTTCCTGTGTACCAGTAGTTATGTTTCACACATCATCAGGTTCAACATGAATTCAGTACATTTTACTTTGTGCATTCACATAACTTCCAATTAAAATATATTCTACAGATATTTACATGCTCCAATTGAGGCCTGGTGATGACATTCTCAACAGTACCAAACCACCATTACATACACTGTATAGGAAGGAGTTGACTGTATCACCAATCAATGAGTGTAATAGAGATATCAAAGAATGTTACTTAATAATATTTAACAGTCAGTCTATGTTGTCAATTTACATATAAGCACAATATCAAATGCTCATATTTGATTGTTGTTCCCCGAAATGGGTCCCAAAAGAGGGAAGTGTAGTGGATATTTTCAGTGGTTCAACTAGCTGTCACTCAAAAACTCCTCAACCAATCAGGTTCATTAAGAGAAAGGGCGGCAGGTAGCCTAGCGGTTAAGATCGTTGGGCCAGGAACCGAAAGGTTGGTGGTTAGAATTCCTGAGACGACTATTTGAAAAATCTGTTGATGTGCCCTTCAGCAAGGCACTTAGCCCTAATTGCTGCTGTAAGTCGCTCTGGATAAGAGCATCTTCTAAATGGCTAAACTGTAAATGTAGAGGAGAGCCCCGGGGGTTACTGTTATCATCTCATCCTCACTGGTTAAAACTACCCACCCTCAATATCCACTTGGAGCAGTTTGTAGTATCAAATCTATTGTCTGGACATTATAATGACCCATGTTTGTAGTCCTGGACCTCCTGAACATGTTGATGTATATTTGGGAGTAAACAGAGGGTCCAAATCAGCAGAAAGGTGAAAGGAAGGAGGAGTTCTGGAAACTCCCTGAATTATCTTGGGGCTGTTACATATGATATGTAATATATGTTAACAACTAGTCTTTGTTCTCCACTTCCCCTCTATGATCTATATCTTCCTGGTATGATAGTGTCCTGTCCATCATCACAAATAGCAAGTCCCATTCCCTGGACAGGAGGACTGTGTTGAGATATACTCTGGACAAGATGACCATGTAGAGACATGGAATGATTTATATTGTTCTGCAGAAAATGGTTCAACAATAATCACTGTAACAATCTCTCACACTCACACACACACACACACACACGCGCACATGCACACAAGCACAGACACAGTATGCAAACTTGTTCTATTTTGTTGTATTAGCATAGGTACAACTACCCGTGTCATTTTGTTGATACTTCCCTAGAGTTAACAGCTACAGCAGTGACACAGACAGAGACACACAGATGACTCAGAGACAGAGATATCACTAGAAGCAGAGACTTAACGTATAGAGGTCTTACAGTTGACGTACGACGCCTCCTGGTGGCCATGTTGGAAGACCACCACATTAATTCTAGAAGCAGAGACCCTTTGTAAATCTTAAGGCAGCAGAGAAAATCCCTTTGTCCTCTTACTGTGGAGGAATGGAATGTATGTTGGGCCTATGGAGAACCTACCTCAGAACAGTAACATGCAATAAAGGGACTGTGGGACAATATGTTTTGTCAGACAAAATGGTGTTAATGACGATAGATGGAATATGAAAATCAATGTCGTTTTTGTTATGTTATTAAAAGTTAAACGATGACGTTATAACAAAAACAGTGTAACTTGAAGAGTTTCCACAATATGTACCTGAAGTTTGCACACTGTACGTTGTGTGGAAAATGTCCAGATCAAATAGAATGTTTCTGAAAAGATGAAATGTGACGTTAGTTGTCTAAATTGGATATGTGTAAAATCCAGACTTTGCCTCGTAACTAGTTACGCCCAGAGAACTTGCCAAAAAGACGGAAACACCTCTTTCTGACCCGAGGGTATAAAACATGTGAGTTAAGAATGAACATAACAGACTACGTGACCATGTGCTGCAGCCAATGTTCTATTAGTTGTAACCCCACAACACAACACGAGGTTGAAGAAGACAAAGGAACCTTTTAACAAATCTGTGCTACGGATGAGTAGCTGTGTCTCTGAATTCAAGCAAGACCACCCGGTTACCACTCTCCAAGGAATCGTGTGTCGACACTCCTTTCATTCCTACGCTACACGGCTGACCATACTCAGAAGACTCCCTTTCAGAACAAGGGCGAGGAAACAGGCCACTATGAGAAAGGACCCTGACATCGTGTGGACAATCAGAGAGTTACACCCGGTAACCAAAGAAGTGCTGCCATCAGAGAAGGAGGAACTCGGTCCACAAGGAGATGCCAAATCGGAGACCTTTGACACGTAATACATCATTATATTCTGACCCATGAGAGCGGCAGTTCGGGGCGAGGTTGGGGCTAAACTAAGCATGGTTTACAAATGTACCTAGGTGTGCTTTTCACTTGTGCTCTCTCACTTTCTCACTCTTTTTAAATCCCCATTTTGTATAACATGTGTCATATTGTGTTGGCCAGCTAGGGACATGTTTCATTAAACTACGTTCTAATCAATAGACTGTGTGTTTGTGTATCTTATATTATCATTTTAGCTTGTTAGTAAATAAATATTCAACTAAATTGGTGAGGCACGGACTTATTTAGTGGGACTGGGGTTTGTGCAGATTCCCGGATTATGTGACGTTCAGGATGAGATTGTCGAGGAAATTAATTAATTAACAACGGTTGTAAAATCGATATTCTGATATTCTTTGAGTTAATTTTGGAAAAAGAAACTCAATAAAACCAAACTTTCCCATGGTGCCCCAGGTTGCTGAGTTAATAATTACCTGATTCATTTAATCACGTAATTATAAACAGTTAATCATTATCGATGAACAGCAGCCGTTACAATCAATACATAACAGATGTTAAAGGTCATCTATGCTGAACTAGATATGAACACAAAGGTCAAGTTTGACAGAGGTGAGATGGAGGAGAGGATTGTGGATATCTACATCAATGCAGACAACCTGAGAGATGGTGAGACCAGCACCAAGAGAGAAGAGACAGCAGACACTGCTCCTAATAATGGACCAGGTTACCAGCAATCAGGTAACACACACTCAACACTATTAGAGTAGAAGGTTCAAGGTCCCTCCCCTAGGATTGTATTCTCCAATGATTTTTAAAAAGAGGGGAGGAGAGAGGATGAGAGGAGGAATTGAGAAAGGATGAATTGAGAAAGAGCTCATAGACAAGTCTGTACTACCTATATTTCACCTCTATGGTGAGTTCATCTCTCACTTTAACCACTAGCTGGAATCATCACCTAACCATTCAGGACCTTATCCAACATATATATATATATATGTCATTTACAATGACAGCATCCCAGAGAAGAGTGGGTTAACTTCCTTATTCAGGGGCAGAACGACAGATCAGGGATTTGATCCAGCTACTTTTAAGGTTACTGGCCTAACGCTCTAACCACTAGGCTACCTGCCACCCCATTTATATTTATCTTCCCTTTTGTACTTTAACTATTTGCACATCGGTATAACACTCTACATAGCCATAATATGACATTTGAAATGTCTATATTCCTCTGAAACTTTTGTTAGTATAGTGTTTATTTTTTATTCATTATTTCACTTTTGTTTGTTATCTATTTGACTTGCTTTGGCAATATGTTTCCCATGCCAATAAAGCCCTTTGAGAGAGAGAGAGAGTGAGAGAGGGAGAGAGAGGGCATTATCACAGTAGGTTATTGTTACACCCCTTTCTCACAGATCCAGAAATGTTATTTGTGACAATTGTCATCATTCCATGTCTGTACGGGGTAATCTTGTCTATAGTATATCTCAACTACTCTACTCTTTTGAGTCTCTATCTCTTTATTTATTTTCTGATGCTTCCACCAGCCAAACTATACACCATCTCTCTCTCATCTATTCCTCTCTGCTGTTTGTGATCACCATGGAGCTGTTTCTTCAGATAAGATTACACACACACACACACACACACACACACACACACACACACACACACACACACACACACACACACTTAAATTGGCAAACACTAAAATCAGACCAGTTACAACAACCTAACTGAAGAGAGAGACCAGCTACATGACAGTTACAACACCCTTACTGAGGAACGAGACCAACTACAGACCAGTTACAACAACCTAACTGAAGTGAGAGACCAGCTACAAACCAGTTACAACACCCTGACTAAAGAGAGAGACCAGCTACAAACCAGTTACAACAATTTAACTGAAAAGAGAGACAAGCTACAAACCAGTTACAACACCCCGACTAAAGAGAGAGACCAGCTACAGAGGAAGAGAGATGATTTTGAAGGTTGGTGCTACATCTTGACCAAGACTAAAAACTGGAGACAACAGACAGGACTGTACCAACAGAGCCTTGAGGCCTCATGTATCAATACTACCTCTACTTAACCCATCAGAGTCGAAGCTCTATTTTATCCATAGTTTTCCACCATTTCAGTCCCCTTCACCGTAGAAACGGCCAACAGAACCGGAGGAACCTTTACCGTCCAAGCCACCAACGATCGCAGATTCACTTCTTCCTTCTCTGCTAACATCTCCATGGTAACTGGGGGCGGTGAGCCTCATGGCAGCCGCTAGCACCCCGTCAGGAACAGGTAACCCTGTCCGTTGTCAGCAAAGTAAGGGTCTTGTTTCAAAACTCTAAAATTGCCTCCTTTTCTCATATCCTCTCTGCCTCACAGCCACTGATTGAAAAATAATTGGTTGCTGTAAGCTACCAGTTGTTATCAGCTACGTCAGTTATCTGACTAAGCTCTCTTGCACTATCTATACCCTTTCCCTTCCTCCCTCCAGGTGACAGATTTTACCACTCTCCAGTGTGGGCTACCAGGGGTCTCCTCCAAAGGGCCAGGGTTCTGGTCTAGAAGCACGGTTTTGAATGCTCCAACAGTTTTGTTTTGGTACTGCAGTTTATCAGATACTCGACCCAGAAATAGATTTTCCGTACACGGCCACATAGGAAAGTCAGATTAGAAAATTCCTAATAAGACACTTTAGTCAGAACCTTTGTGCACAAAAAAATCCATTGAATTGTTCAAATAATTGTAGCTGAGACTGATTTAAAAAAAACATGACATGTTCATCCAATGTCTGCCATGTTTTTGGATGACGTAATGATCTCGTTGCTGCTCAAATCAAATCAAATTGTATTGGTCACATACACATATTTACCAGATGTCATTGTAGCGAAATGCTGTGCAGTGTGCCCCCGATAAATTAGTTGGGCAGACCGTACTACCCTCTGGAGAGCCTCGCTCTGCCCCCTATACCCACTGAGTGCTAGTGAGCATGTGATGTTGGGCTGTGTAAACCGGAATCAACCCAGAAAAAGACGTCCATGAATCTGCGTATGCGAACGTGAATACCTTGAAAACAACAACATCTTGGACACAGTCTCCAGTTTTTATTATACCTCAGTGGTCTCCTCTGACTGTCTGTTAGCATGCAGCTCCTCAAACTGTTGTTATTATACCTCAGTGGTCTCCTCTGACTGCCTGTTAGCATGCAGGTCCTCAAACTGTTGTTATTATACCTCAGTGGTCTCCTCTGACTGTCTGTTAGCATGCAGCTCCTCAAACTATTGTTATTATACCTCAGTGGTCTCCTCTGACTGTCTGTTAGCATGCAGCTCCTCAAAATGTTGTTATTATACCTCAGTGGTCTCCTCTGACTGTCTGTTAGCATGCAGCTCCTCAAACTGTTGTTATTATACCTCAGTGGTCTCCTCTGACTGCCTGTTAGCATGCAGCTCCTAAAACTGTTGTTATTATACCTCAGTGGTCTCCTCTGACTGTCTGTTAGCATGAAGCTCCTCAAACTGTTGTTATTATAACTCAGTGGTCTCCCCTGACTGCCCGTTAACATGCAGCTCCTCAAACTGTTGTTATTATACATCAGTGGTCTCCTCTGACTGTCTGTTAGCATGAAGCTCCTCAAACTGTTGTTATTATATCTCAGTGGTCTCCTCTGACTGTCCGTTAGCATGAAGCTCCTCAAACTGTTGTTATTATACCTCAGTGGTCTCCCCTGACTGCCCGTTAACATGCAGCTCCTAAAACTATTCTTATTATATCTCAGTGGTCTCCTCTGACTGTCTGTTAGCATGCAGCTCCTCAAACTGTTGTTATTATACCTCAGTGGTCTCCTCTGACTGCCTGTTAGCATGCAGCTCCTAAAACTGTTGTTATTATACCTCAGTGGTCTCCTCTGACTGTCTGTTAGCATGAAGCTCCTCAAACTGTTGTTATTATAACTCAGTGGTCTCCCCTGACTGCCCGTTAACATGCAGCTCCTCAAAATGTTGTTATTATAACTCAGTGGTCTCCTCTGACTGTCTGTTAGCATGCAGCTCCTCAAACTGTTGTTATTATACCTCAGTGGTCTCCTCTGACTGTCTGTTAGCATGCAGCTCCTCAAACTGTTGTTATTATATCTCAGTGGTCTCCTCTGACTGTCTGTTAGCATGCAGCTCCTCAAACTGTTGTTATTATATCTCAGTGGTCTCCCCTGACTGTCCGTTAACATGCAGCTCCTCAAACTATTGTTATTATACCTCAGTGGTCTCCTCTGACTGTCTGTTGACATGCAGCTCCTCAAACTGTTGTTATTATATCTCAGTGGTCTCCTCTGACTGTCTGTTAGCATGCAGCTCCTCAAACTGTTGTTATTATATCTCAGTGGTCTCCTCTGACTGTCTGTTAGCATGCAGCTCCTCAAACTGTTGTTATTATACCTCAGTGGTCTCCTCTGACTGTCTGTTAGCATGCAGCTCCTCAAACTGTTGTTATTGTACCTCAGTGGTCTCCTCTGACTGTCTGTTAGCATGCAGCTCCTCAAACTGGCAGCTCTCTGCCAACCTCACTGACTGTGTCAAAGGGACAGGAATCATCTGCATCAGCCTATACCAGGGCAATGGGACCCTCAACACGTCTAGGGCAGTGGGCCCCAGGTCCAAGAATGTGACCAGGTTGGACTACAGCTTCACCTGCTGTTCAAAGTAGGTAGAGCTGGTGGTAGTGGACAGGTCAGGCAACGTGGGTGTGTGTCTGGGCTTAGTGAAGGACTCTGTGGGGGTGGTTGTGAGCTCTACAGCCCAGGGCCTGGTTTCCCAAAAGCATCTTAAGTCTAAGTCCATCGTTTCAACCATTGGATCCTACTGTTCTCAGATGAATTTAGCCTTAAAATGCTATTGGGAAACCGGGCCCAGGTCTCTATAACCAACACTACAGCTGTACCTGTAGTTAGTACTACATCCACCCAGGTCTCTGTCACCAACACTACAGCTGTACATGTAGTTAGTACTACATCCACCCAGGTCTCTGTCACCAACACTACAGCTGTACCTGTAGTTAGTACTACATCCACCCAGGTCTCTGTCACCAACACTACAGCTGTACCTGTAGTTAGTACTACATCCACCCAGGTCTCTGTCACCAACACTACAGCTGTACCTGTAGTTAGTACTACATCCACCCAGGTCTCTGTCACCAACACTACAGCTATACCTGTAGTTAGTACTACATCCACCCAGGTCTCTGTCACCAACACTACAGCTGTACATGTAGTTAGTACTACATCCACCCAGGTCTCTGTCACCAACACTACAGCTGTACCTGTAGTTAGTACTACATCCACCCAGGTCTCTGTCACCAACACTACAGCTGTACCTGTAGTTAGTACTACATCCACCCAGGTCTCTGTCACCAACACTACAGCTGTACCTGTAGTTAGTACTACATCCACCCAGGTCTCTGTCACCAACACTACAGCTGTACATGTAGTTAGTACTACATCCACCCAGGTCTCTGTCACCAACACTACAGCTGTACCTGTAGTTAGTACTACATCCACCCAGGTCTCTGTCACCAACACTACAGCTGTACCTGTAGTTAGTACTACATCCACCCAGGTCTCTGTCACCAACACTACAGCTGTACCTGTAGTTAGTACTACATCCACCCAGGTCTCTGTCACCAACACTACAGCTGTACCTGTAGTTAGTACTACATCCACCCAGGTCTCTGTCACCAACACTACAGCTGCACCTGTAGTTCATACTACATCCACCCAGGTCTCTGTCACAAACACTACAGTTGTACCTGTAGTTAGTACTACGTCCACCAGAGGGCCACGTTTGACTCTGTCCCTGTATCTAAGGATCTGTTTGATGCTTTCTCTCCTCCTGTGGAATAGAGTAGAGCTGTAGAGTTGTATAATAAATAGTTCATGTAGGTAGATGTCATGTGGAACAGTGGAATCAGTGCAGAGAGAGTTGTGTCATTAGATGTAACTGGTATGTATATGTGATGTTGTACTAAAAGACAGGGTGGAAATATGAACTTTTTGTCATAAAACGTGAATTTTCTCTTTTATCTGTCAAACTGAAAATATGGATATTTTCAGAACTTCTGCTTTTTCATTCTGAGTAACTCTTCACAGACAGCACAGGTAGAAAGATCCCTGTATGGCCATTGGTGGCCGGTCACACTCCGGGGGGAAGATTCCCCTAGGTACAGACCTAGGATCAGGTCTTTCTCCACCAATCCTGACCTTAACCATTTGTGGTGGAAATGCAAATCCGATCAAAGATCAGTGTCTAGGGGCAACTTCCCCCCACACCACCAGTCACAGAGTGAGAGCCATAATGTGCTCTCCATTTGAAGGCTGGGGGTGCTGTAAACTCAGTCAGGATATATGTAGTGTATATGTCAATTAACAGGATCCCAATTTATTTTAGCAGATACAAAATTGTTAACCTGTGAATTCACACTGGTGGGAGTCATATCATGTATTATATTATCACACTAAGACTGGTGGGAGTCACATCATGTATTATATTATCACACTAAGGCTGGTGGGAGTCATATCATGTATTATATTATCAAACTAAGGCTGGTGGGAGTCACGTTGTGGCCAGTGTTTCTAATCCATTATGGTTGACTGATAAAGAGTTTTATTATCACACAGTATGTCAAGGTATGTTTATAATCGTTAAGGACTGGAGAGTCTTTCAGAAGAAAAATAAACTGATTTGAGCTCAACACAGGAAAAATCCTAGAGGAAAATCTGGTTCAGTCTGCTTTCTGCCAGACACTGGGAGATTAATTCACCTTTCAGCAGGACAATAACCTAAAACACAAGGCCAAATATACACTCAAGTTTCTTACCAAGAAATCAGTGAATGTTCCTGAGTGGCCAAGTTACAATTTTGACTTAAATCTACTTGAAAATCTATGGCAAGACCTGAAAATGGTTGTCTAGCAATGATCAACAACCAATTTGACAAACTTAAAGAATTTTGAAAAGAATAATGGTCACGTTGCACAATCCAGGTGTGGAAAGCTCCTAGAGATTTACCAGGAAATACTCACAGCTGTAATCGCTGCCAAATGTGCTTCTACAAAGTATTGACTTGGGGATGTGAATACTTATGTAAAATCTATATTATATTTCATTTTCAATACATTTGCAAACATTTCTAAAAATATGGGGTAGTTTGTGTAGTTGAGTGAGAGAAAAACATATTTACTGCATTTTAAATTCAGTCTGTATTACAACAAAATGTGTGAAAGTCTAGGGGAGTGAATTCTTTCTGAAGTCACTGTATGTTAAGATGAATGCTCTAATTGTATGTCTGCTAAATGACTAAAATGGAAATGTAATAGTAATTAATGGTAAATAATGTATTGTGTAACTTTGGAGTCATTTTTATTGTAAATAAGAATAGAATACCATTATTAAAGACAATCATGAATGAATTGTGAATAATGATGAGTGAGGAAGTTACAGAGGTATAAATATCATACCCCCCAAAAATGCTAACCCCCTATTATTGGTAATGGTGAGAGGTTAGCATGTCTTGGGGCTATGATATAAAATGCTAACCTCCCCTATTATTGGAAATGGTGAGAGGTTATCATGTCTTGGGGGTATGATATAAAATGCTAACCTTCTCTATTATTGGTAATGGTGAGAGGTTAGCATGTCTTGGGGGTATGATATAAAATGCTAACCTCCACTATTATTGGTAATGGTGAGAGGTTAGCATGTCTTGGGGGTATGATCCTCTGTAACTTTCTCACTCAACATTATTTACCATTCATTAAATTAAAGGTGACATTCTGTACAGTCACCACATATGAAACATTTGATCTCCAATCCAAAACGCTGGCGTATAGAGCCAAATGAAAAGTTGTAGCTTCACTGTCCAAATAAATACGTAAAGGAGTGTACGTGAGATAAGAAAAGACAGTATGTCACGTCACACAGCCTTTAATAGTGACAGGTCACAATGGTACAGTAAGGGTGTGGCGTCATTGTAAACATTGTTGATATTAAGCATCCCAATCACATCATTGAGGCAAGTCTGAGGGTGTTGGGGCTGGGTCTTGTTCTGCCCATGTTGAGACTGGGCCTGGTTCTTCCCATGTTGAGGCTGGGCTGGGTGTGTTGATGTTGGGCCCAGTGCTGCCCCTGTTGTGGCTGGGCTCGGGGTTGTTGATGTTGGGCCAAGTGCTACCCCTTTCGAGGCAGGTGTGTGAGTGTTGAGGCTGGGCTGGGGGTTTTGAGGCTGGGCCTGGTACCACCCCTGTTGAGACAGGTCTGAGTGTTTGGAGGCTGGTCCAGGTGCTGCCCCTGTTTAGGCTGGGGCTGATGCTGATGGCCCTGTTAGGCCCTGTGTGCTGGGGCCTCCCGCTCTATTGCCCTGTAGGGTGAAAGGAACCGTACACATAAATAGCAACACAAGAATATAGATGGTGAGAGTAAACAGTACCTGAACATATAGAAGAGCATGTAGGCACTCCGGGCTCTGGTTCTCAGCACAGTGGCTTCATTGGACATTGACACCTGGCTGTCGTTACAGCAGAACCAGTTTCCACTGGCATGCAATATGTCACTAATGTAGTGCCCTGTGGAACAAGGAAGACAGACTAGAGGTCAAGGGTCAGGCTATTGTGGGTAATAGAGTGTTTTGTAACAGTTAAACAGTTCATTTGGGAGGTATTTTATCTGTTACATGTGTCAAGTTTTGAAATCAGAGATAAACAAATACACATTACATTAAATTAGGCATGCCTCTCCATTCTTTTGAATTAAATTGAGCAAACTCTAAACATATTGCAGTGCTTGTTGGGATGACACTTCACTCTGAAGCCTGCAGCCTTGCTAGCTTGGCCGAAATGGCTGTTGGAGGGTCTAATTATCCCCTAAAACAGGGTTCCACAAATGGCGGCCCACGGGACAAATTTGGCCCAAGGGTGATTTTATTTGGCCCCTATGTTTTCTGACAAAATAAAAGGTAATTGTTAAAAGACTGTAAAAACACCAGCAAATCAGCTACAAGTGATTTTCATTTTGGAAATCTGTTTCAAAGTATTCCCACGCACAATAAAGAGATACATGTGGTTGTACACAAATGTAAGCAAGGTTTGAAATGAGTCAAATATTATATCTGTTTGGCGTTCCTACGGTATATTTGCAGTCTACAAATTATTTGTAATTTTGTTCCACACCCCTGCCCATCTGGCTAAGAAAAAAAATGGACCCGAGGCTGAATCTAGTTGATGATTCCTGGCCTTCACCCTCGATAATTTTCACTCCCTCAGCTTTGGGATGCTTGTGTATACGGCAGAGGCACACGTGAACATGCAAATTGAGATCCAAGGAGAAGGGAGTGATTTGGAATTCAGCTGATGTCATATGTATTGTGCATCTGCATGTGTGTGTTTGATGGTATTTACTTACCGGAGTTTGCGGAGCCTCCCAAATGAGAGACTACGCCAGTCAGCTGGTAGTAACCATTCACTGACTGTACTGGCTTCTGCTTCTGTAAGAAAACACATGTGATCATAGGATTCTCATTTCCTCTACAGTCCACCACACTGTCTACAGTCTACTACAGTACTAGTCTACTACAGGTCTACTACATCGTGTCCTCTTCATAACTATCTCAGTGTCCTGTCATAACTTATTTTTCACTGGTTTCACTCTCTCTATCTCTCTCTCTCTTCTCACCACTGAGGCAGTCAGCAACACTTTCCCTGGTTCCTGCTCCTTTGAATCTGAGGGGTCAAATATACATATCAAGAACTGTGAAAACGTGGTCACTTGTCTGAATTGCTCTGGACTAAAACAGCTCCCATACATCACTAAAGATATCTGAGAAACATTTTAAATTGCAGCTTCCAGCTTCTCTGTCAGCAGGACCGTTTTGGGAGTGGGTGGTTTGTGTGGTGTTGGAGCAAGAATAGTGTTATGGTGCCATGACCTACCTGAACAGCAGAGGGCGCTGTCTTTGGCCGCTCCAGGTGGGCTGGAGACTTGGCTGGCGAGGGTCTGGGGGATGGACCCCTGGATGCTGGGGGCCTGGTTGGTGAGGGCCTGTGGGCTGGCACTGTGCAGGTGTGGCACCATGTCCCCACAGAGGGTGGAGAGCCTCAGCTCCGAAGGAAACAAAAGAGGAGCCTCCAGCTTCTCCAACCCCCCAGGTCCTCCAAACCTCTTCAGATGCAGAACCAGCACACTGCCCAGAAACAGAGAGGAAGAGAGATGAACAGACAGACAATGAAACCAGTCAACAAAATAACAGATGAGTGAAATTTGTTTGGCGGTGCTCACCTCTAAGTCCTACAACCTGCTCAGGAAGGTAACTACTCCTAAAGGCTCAGGACATTAAACACTGCTAGTACTATGAGAGGTTATAAAGGGACAACTCACAGAGGCAGTGTGTGGAACTGCTCCACCTTTGAGGCGTGGAGGCCTTTACAGCCCTCACATGTGAATTCAACCTGTTCACTCTGGTTAGAAACAAAAGCATTACATAATGAATGATACCACTACAATAATAAGATAGCGTATTCTGAGGCAGTGGGCAGCTTGCCCTGGGTGTTAGTCTCTACATGCAGGGCTGAGCCCTAAGTGCTGACTTTGAAAGTGAGTGCTAGGCTGTTCAGCAAGGTGCGCTCAGGGCTGATGTCCAATGAGAGGTGGTTGTAGTCCTCTCTGGTAGACGACTCGCGCCCACAGCTTCAGAAGCAGGACAAAGAGAAGAAAAATGCATCAAGTCTGTTTCTGTTTCAGGTCTCTACAATGTTTCTGTTATGCCATGTGTTTTGTAATATTAATATATACTGTATATATATATATATATATATATATATATATATAAAGATCATGTTCTCACTACATACACTACAACCAATGGGATCTCTTACCTGGTACATGTGCGCACCGACACAAGCTGGAACTCCAGCTGGGAAACAGGGCAGGTATAGTTCATCCCGAGTGTCTTCAGAATCATGCCCTCCTCCTTCAGCTGGCACAGCATATTGACGAGTAACTCGTGTGCGTCCTATGATGAGGAAGAGAAAGAAACACATCAAGATAAAAGCAAATTAAAAAGAGAAAATTAACCCTTGCAAGAAGAGCACTCGTACACAAGAGAGTAGTGCTTCAGTTACCTGTTGCGTGTCCCCCAGGTACTTCAAATCGTATCCCGACAAGGAGTACTTGACCTTCCACATGAGGTCTGCTTTTGAGGCCTGGTTTGCCACACTGTCAGGTAGACCCGAACGGTGCACATCAGACAGACACCTGTAGGGGAGACAGAGAGTAAGTTAGCAGCCGACTGGATGTTGTCAACCTACTGGCTTACGCCTGAAGAGGCAGATGAGTATATACAAAGATGTTTTATCTAGTGGCACCCCATCATTAGAAATGTTTCATTCGATTTGATGCAATTTCACCTTTGAGGACGGACAATGAAGCCAAACAACAAAAATGTGTTGTTTATTCTCCTAAGATATTTGGTTTGGATACTGCTCTCAATTCAAGAGTATTTTAAAAAACTACCACATTTCCCACGGTAAGGTGGAATGTTCAGTCAATGAGCATTATGGGTAATGTAGTCATTCTACACTTTCCAAATTGGCCTACAAAATGCCTACATCATAATCAGTGTGTCATTGTTGTTCCTCTTGGTTATGAAGATTGCAAAAACAAAAAGAAACTGGAAAATAAACCATAAATACAATACACAGCAAAATATGAAGTGGTTAAGGTTAGGAAAAGGGTTAGGATTAGTGAAAGTGCTATCTTAACCTGCTACGACAATCCCTTTCTGTAGAAGTGGCGTGAAAAGAGTGTCCCTTCTTTAATTTATGACCACAATAAATGGGTGTGTGGGGTGAGTGTCTGCTTTTGAGCCTTCCCTTACCTGAGCAGGTTGGAGAAGGGGGAGGAGCTCCAGAGTTGTTCCTGGTGCAGGATTTCCTTTGAGAAGGAAGGCAGGACCAGGAGGCACTGCAGGGTGGCGTTAAGGAAGCAAGTGTTGCCAATGTTAGGCAACCTGTGAAGAAGAAGCAGTCATCAGTACACACATAGAGATTAATCATAACCTTCACATCTCTATAAAGTGATGATAATGGCAGGGGATAAGGGATACATAATATTTAACACAAAGAAGTGGATGTCCTTTAGACCAAGATTGACATAATTCATGGGTTTATAAATATCTAATAAAACGGACATGCTAGATAGTAAGCCTTATCCCCATAGTATATCAGACACTGATCTCTAAACAATAAAGAACTTATATTCAATGCATTTGCAGTGTGTTGTGGTTTACCCAAGAAGTTCCATGTTGACCAGTTCCCCCCGTTCTCCTCTGGCCCCCTGGGTCTCTTCTGACCCTCTGGTGGCTGAGCTGGCCCTGGGAAGAGTCATGCTTCTGGTGGCTGAGCTGGCCCTGGGAAGAGTCATGCTTCTGGTGGCTGAGACTGGTCTCTGGGGCGTTGGACTAGAGTGTTCCTGAAGAGACAGAGATCTGGAGGAAGGAGAGAAACAGGTCTAACGCCTCCAACACAGAGATATTATCACTCTACACAGTCTCTCTATTAAATACTGTACTGTACTATAAACACAGCTGAGTACTGCTGTCCATATAAATGCAGTGTACCAAGTAGACCAGGCCAATAGGTTGGTACTCTCTTTATCCACTAGATGTAGACAGAAGAGGCTAAAACTACAGTTTCAGGAAAATAACTTTCTGGGACTGTGTTTATCAAGTGTCTCAGAGTAGGAGTCTGATCCAGGACCAGTTTTGCATTTTAGATCAAAGATCAATGAATCAGATTATTATGGACAGAGAGGACCTGATCCTAGATTAGCACTCATACTGTTGATTAACACTGGCCCTGGTCTGGTAGCACTAAACCCAACTCTCCAAAGAGACTCTAGGATGGCACTGTACTTTATGTTTGGATTACCTGACTTTTGTGCCCTCCTGACTGGTGTCTCCATGACGGTCCAGAGGGTTGGTAGGAGAGGGAGAACTAGGCTGGGACACCACTGGAGAGGATTTCACTGGGGAAGGGTTTTTGGCAGGTGACCGGGGTACAGAGGGTTGTTTAGCAGGAGAGGGAGGTGGATGGAGGGAGGAGAGTTGGTCAGAGGGTGAGGGGTCAGAGGTAGTGGAGCCATTCCGTTCAGAACGGTCAGATGGAATTGGAGAGGGGGATGAAGTGCCCCTCTCCTTCTTCTTTCTTGTCTTCTGCTCCACATCAACTGAATTTGCTTTCTGACGTTTTTTCTGTTGACAAGAAAATGTGATAGTGCTAAATACTTTCCCCCCAGATCCCCAGCCAATGGAAGAGGGGGGTCATAAGAGTAGGAAGAGGTTGGCCTAAATGGAGAATCATAGGGATCTATCCTAAACCTCAAATAACACAGTATAGACAGGTTACATTGAGTGACATTTGCAATAGCAGAACTTCATGTACATTTCATGTACACTTTTTACGTATTCGTCAATCAGAATGTAATTTTACTTTTATTCTTCCCACTAGGTTTAAGAGAAACATACTACTCCAGAATTATAGTAGTTGTTCATTGATTAAATGACCTGATTTCATACCTTTTTGCACCAGCAGAAACAAGCCATGTCGATAACCAATGAAGACTGATACATTTCCACATTAACCCATTGTTCAAATTGGCTTTAAGACCATTGTGATGTCATCGGTCATGTATGACACCACCACCTGGCAACACAATCTATAACATTTTAAAATATATTGTTCAATGAACAAATCTGTTTTATTGAAGAGCAAAGTTATGCAGTATACATACAATATTGTAGATAATATGCTCCATTGTATTCTTGTTTCTTTAAATAAGTGCCTTCATCTTCATAGTTTTTTGATAGCTTCCACGTTGTTTTTGGTTTGGTTATCGGTTTATTTAAATGCTAAATGCTTTTTCTCTTATTCACCAGCAGATGGACAAAGGATTGGTTTAAAAGAATGTGAACAGGTGGTAGAGATTCAGCCTAAACCTCAAACAACAATCCAGATTGGTTAGGGACAGTTTTCCGTATTCAATCTTGCCCTGAGGGCAGCTCTGTCTCAAGGACATAATGAATGTGATTGGTTCAATTATAGCTCAATGGTCAGTGGGCAGAGCTTACAGTGCCCAGTGCGTGTTAAATACACTTGCTAGGTGATAAATTAGTGTTGAATGGAAGGCGTAACACAAGGTTACTGGCATGAATTTTGTTTTCTAACCTCACTCCAACCCTTAAACAATTATTCGTACCTAAACTTAACCCAACCCTAGCTAGAGTCCCAGGTCTGTTTAGTGCTGTCTTGTCAACTCCTACTAGCTAGAGTCCCAGGTCTGTTTAGTGCTGTCTTATCAACTCCTACTAGCTAGAGTCCCAGGTCTGTTTAGTGCTGTCTTGTCAACTCCTACTAGCTAGAGTCCCAGGTCTGTTTAGTGCTGTCTTGTCAACTCCTACTAGCTAGAGTCCCAGGTCTGTTTAGTGCTGTCTTGTCAACTCCTTCTAGCTAGAGTCCCAGGTCTGTTTAGTGCTGTCTTGTCAACTCCTACTAGCTAGAGTCCCAGGTCTGTTTAGTGCTGTCTTGTCAAGTCCTACTAGCTAGAGTCCCAGGTCTGTTTAGTGCTGTCTTGCCAAATCCTACTAGCTGGAGTCCCAGGTCTGTTTAGTGCTGTCTTGTCAACTCCTACTAGCTAGAGTCCCAGGTCTGTTTAGTGCTGTCTTGCCAACTCCTACTAGCTAGAGTCCCAGGTCTGTTTAGTACTGTCTTGTCAAGTCCTACTAGCTAGAGTCCCAGGTCTGTTTAGAGCTGTCTTGCCAACTCCTACTAGCTAGAGTCCCAGGTCTGTTTAGTGCTGTCTTGTCAACTCCTACTAGCTAGAGTCCCAGGTCTGTTTAGTGCTGTCTTGTCAAGTCCTACTAGCTAGAGTCCCAGGTCTGTTTAGTGCTGTCTTGTCAACTCCTACTAGCTAGAGTCCCAGGTCTGTTTAGTGCTGTCTTATCAACTCCTACTAGCTAGAGTCCCAGGTCTGTTTAGTGCTGTCTTGTCAACTCCTACTAGCTAGAGTCCCAGGTCTGTTTAGTGCTGTCTTGTCAAGTCCTACTAGCTAGAGTCCCAGGTCTGTTTAGTGCTGTCTTGCCAACTCCTACTAGCTAGAGTCCCAGGTCTGTTTAGTGCAGTCTTGTCAAGTCCTACTAGCTAGAGTCCCAGGTCTGTTTAGTGCTGTCTTGCCAACTCCTACTAGCTAGAGTCCCAGGTCTGTTTAGTGCTGTCTTGTCAACTCCTACTAGCTAGAGTCCCAGGTATGTTTAGTGCTGTCTTGCCAACTCCTACTAGCTAGAGTCCCAGGTCTGTTTAGTGCTGTCTTGCCAACTCCTACAGTGGTTCTTTCTTAAAAACTTGCGGGCTGCCGCAGAATTCTATGGCACATTATTTATTATTTAAGTGTCAGACATTGTTGCCATTAACGCTCGTTAGAGCTAGTTTGACCACCAGAGAGCATCTTTGAGAAACATTTAACCGTTTTTAATATGAAACTAATCGTTGGATAACAGATCTGCTCTCGGAACTCATTTACACACGTTACTGTGTGTGTTTCGACTCTCTCTCGCACAAACTGTCATGTATTGTCATGTTGTGTCTTGTTTCTGTCCTTTCTCTTCACCCTGTCTCCCCCTGCTGGTCGTTTTAGGTTACCTTTTCTCCCCCTCTTTCCCCCAGCTGTTCCTTGTCTCCTCCTAACTACCTCGTCACCCCTTTTCCCACCTGTTCCCTTTTTCCCTCTGATTAGTCCTCTATATCTCTCTCTGTTTTTGTTCCTGTCCTTGTCGGATTCTTGTTTGTGTTGTTCATGCCTGAACCAGACTATCGTCATGTTTGCTGCAACCTTGTCCTGTCCTGTCGGAACCTGCCGGTCCATCTGAGCCTACGTTTGTTTTCTTATTAAAGAAGCTCTGTTTACGTTAATTCGCTTTTGGGTCCTCATTCACGCACCGTAACAGAAGAATCCGACCAAGAATGGACCCAGCGACTTCGGATCCTCTCCACTCAGCCGTCGAGATCCAGGGAGCGATGCTAGGCAGACACGAGCAGGAATTGTCTGCTGCTCGACATGCCGTTGAGACCCTGGCCACCCAAGTCTCCAACCTCACAGAACAGGTTCACCATCTCCACCTCGATCCACCGGCCACTTCCAGGGCTTTCGAATCTCCGGAGCCCAGAATCAATAACCCGCCGTGTTACTCTGGGGAGCCCACTGAATGCCGCGCGTTCCTCACCCAGTGTGATATTGTGTTTTCTCTCCAGCCCAACACTTACTCCAGGAGCACTGCTCGTGTCGCCTACGTCATATCTCTCCTTATTGGACGGGCTCGTGAGTGGGGCACGGCAATCTGGGAGGCAAGGGCTGAGTGTACTAACCAGTATCAGGACTTTAAGGAGGAGATGATACGGGTTTTTGATCGATCTGTTTTTGGGGAGGAGGCTTCCAGGGTCCTGTCTTCCCTATGTCAAGGTAATCGATCCATAACAGACTACTCTATTGAGTTTCGCACTCTTGCTGCCTCCAGTGGCTGGAACGAGCCGGCTTTGCTCGCTCGTTTTCTGGAGGGTCTCCGCGCAGAGGTAAAGGATGAGATTCTCTCCCGGGAGGTTCCTTCCAGCGTGGATTCCTTGATTGAACTCGCTATTCGCATTGAGCGACGGGTTGATCTTCGTCACCGAGCTCGTGGAAAGGAGCTCGCGTTCTCCGTTGCCCCCCTCTCCGCATCACTACCATCTTCCTCTGCCGGCTCGGGTGCTGAGCCTATGCAGCTGGGAGGTATCCGCATCTCGACTAAGGAGAGGGAACGGAGAATCACCAACCGCCTCTGTCTCTATTGCGGTTCTGCTGGTCATTTTGTCACTTCATGTCCAGTAAAAGCCAGAGCTCATCAGTAAGCGGAGGGCTACTGGTGAGCGCTACTACTCCTGTCTCTCCTTCAAGATCCTGCACTACCTTGTCGGTCCATCTACGCTGGACCGGTTCGTCAGCTTCCTGCAGTGCCTTAATAGACTCTGGGGCGGAGGGCTGTTTTATGGACGAGACCTGGGCTCGGGAACATGACATTCCTCTCAGACAGTTAAGGGAGTCCACGGCCTTGTTCGCCCTGGATGGTAGTCCTCTCCCCAGGATTCAGCGTGAGACGCTACCTTTAACCCTCACTGTTTCTGGTAATCATAGCGAAACCATTTCTTTTTTAATTTTTCGTTCACCTTTTACACCTGTTGTTTTGGGCCATCCCTGGCTAGTTTGTCATAATCCTTCCATTAATTGGTCTAGTAATTCTATCCTCTCCTGGAACGTCTCTTGTCATGTGAAATGTTTAATGTCTGCTATCCCTCCTGTTTCCTCTGTCTCTTCTTCACAGGAGGAGCCTGGTGATTTGACAGGGGTGCCGGAGGAATATCACGATCTGCGCACGGTGTTCAGTCGGTCCAGGGCCACCTCTCTTCCTCCACACCGGTCGTATGATTGTAGTATTGATCTCCTTCCGGGAACCACTCCCCCCCGGGGTAGACTATACTCTCTGTCGGCTCCCGAACGTAAGGCTCTCGAAGATTATTTGTCTGTAGCTCTTGCCGCCGGTACCATAGTCCCCTCCTCCTCTCCCGCCGGAGCGGGGTTTTTTTTTGTTAAGAAGAAGGACGGGTCCCTGCGCCCCTGCATAGATTATCGAGGGCTGAATGACATAACAGTGAAGAATCGTTATCCGCTTCCTCTTATGTCTTCAGCCTTCGAGATCCTGCAGGGAGCCAGGTTTTTCACTAAGTTGGACCTTCGTAACGCTTACCATCTCGTGCGCATCAGGGAGGGGGACGAGTGGAAGACGGCGTTTAACACTCCGTTAGGGCACTTTGAATACCGGGTTCTTCCTTTCGGCCTCGCTAACGCTCCAGCTGTCTTTCAGGCATTAGTCAATGATGTCCTGAGAGACATGCTGAACATCTTTGTTTTCGTTTACCTTGACGATATCCTGATTTTTTCACCGTCACTCCAGATTCATGTTCAGCACGTTCGACGTGTCCTCCAGCGCCTTTTAGAGAATTGTCTTTTTGTGAAGGCTGAGAAGTGCTCTTTTCATGCCTCCTCCGTCACATTTCTCGGTTCTGTTATTTCCGCTGAAGGCATTAAGATGGATCCCGCTAAGGTCCAAGCTGTCATTGATTGGCCCGTCCCTAGGTCACGCGTCGAGCTGCAGCGCTTTCTCGGCTTCGCGAACTTCTATCGTCGTTTCATCCGTAATTTCGGTCAGGTGGCAGCCCCTCTCACAGCCCTTACTTCTGTCAAGACGTGCTTTAAGTGGTCCGTTTCCGCCCAGGGAGCTTTTGATCTCCTCAAGAATCGTTTTACATCCGCACCTATCCTTGTTACACCTGACGTCACTAGACAGTTCGTTGTCGAGGTTGACGCGTCAGAGGTGGGCGTGGGAGCCATTCTTTCTCAGCGCTCCCTCTCTGACGACAAGGTCCACCCTTGCGCGTATTTTTCTCATCGCCTGTCGCCGTCGGAACGTAACTATGATGTGGGAAACCGCGAACTGCTCGCCATCCGCTTAGCCCTAGGCGAATGGCGACAGTGGTTGGAGGGGGCGACCGTTCCTTTTGTCGTTTGGACTGACCATAGGAACCTTGAGTACATCCGTTCTGCCAAACGACTTAATGCGCGTCAGGCGCGCTGGGCGCTGTTTTTCGCTCGTTTCGAGTTCGTGATTTCTTATCGTCCGGGCTCTAAGAACACCAAGCCTGATGCTTTATCTCGTCTCTTCAGTTCTTCAGTAGCCTCCACTGACCCCGAGGGGATTCTCCCTGAGGGGCGTGTTGTCGGGTTGACTGTCTGGGGAATTGAGAGGCAGGTAAAGCAAGCACTCACTCAAACTCCGTCGCCGAGCGCTTGTCCTAGGAACCTTCTTTTCGTTCCCGTTCCTACTCGTCTGGCCGTTCTTCAGTGGGCTCACTCTGCCAAGTTAGCCGGCCACCCTGGCGTTCGGGGTACGCTTGCTTCCATTCGCCAGCGTTTTTGGTGGCCCACCCAGGAGCATGACACGCGTCGCTTCGTGGCTGCTTGTTCGGTCTGCGCGCAGACTAAGTCCGGTAACTCCCCTCCTGCCGGCCGTCTCAGGCCGCTTCCCATTCCCTCTCGACCGTGGTCTCACATCGCCTTAGATTTTGTCACCGGACTGCCTTCGTCAGCGGGGAAGACTGTTATTCTTACGGTTGTCGACAGGTTCTCTAAGGCGGCTCATTTTATTCCCCTTGCTAAGCTTCCTTCTGCTAAAGAGACGGCACAAATCATCATCGAGAATGTTTTCAGAATTCATGGCCTTCCGTCAGACGTCGTTTCGGACAGAGGTCCGCAATTCACGTCTCAATTTTGGAGGGAGTTTTGCCGTTTGATTGGGGCTTCCGTCAGTCTCTCTTCCGGCTTTCACCCCCAGTCTAACGGTCAAGCAGAACGGGCCAATCAGACTATTGGTCGCATCTTACGCAGTCTTTCTTTTCGCAACCCTGCGTCTTGGTCAGAACAGCTCCCCTGGGCAGAATACGCCCACAACTCGCTTCCTTTGTCTGCGACCGGGCTATCTCCTTTTCAGAGTAGCCTCGGGTACCAGCCTCTGCTGTTCTCATCTCAGTTCGCCGAGTCCAGCGTCCCCTCCGCTCAGGCTTTTGTCCAACGTTGCGAGCGCACCTGGAAGAGGGTCAGGTCTGCACTTTGCCGTTATAGGGCGCAGACTGTGAGGGCTGCTAATAAGCGTAGAACTAAGAGTCCTAGATATTGTCGCGGTCAGAGAGTTTGGCTCTCCACTCAGAACCTTCCCCTTAAGACGGCTTCTCGCAAGTTGACCCCGCGGTTCATTGGTCCGTTCCGTATTTCTCAGGTCATTAATCCTGTCGCAGTTCGACTTCTTCTTCCGCGATACCTTCGTCGCGTCCACCCGGTCTTCCATGTCTCCTGTATCAAGCCCGTTCTTCGCGCCCCCGCTCGTCTTCCCCCCCCCCCCCCCCATCCTTGTCGAGGGCGCACCCATCTACAGGGTCCGTAGGATTTTGGACATGCGTCCTCGGGGCCGTGGTCATCAGTACCTAGTAGATTGGGAGGGGTACGGTCCTGAGGAGAGGAGTTGGGTTCCCTCTCGGGACGTGCTGGACCGTGCGCTGATCGAGGATTTCCTCCGTTGCCGCCAGGTTTCCTCCTCGGTGAGTGGGGGGGTACTGTCATGTATTGTCATGTTGTGTCTTGTTTCTGTCCTTTCTCTTCACCCTGTCTCCCCCTGCTGGTCGTTTTAGGTTACCTTTTCTCCCCCTCTTTCCCCCAGCTGTTCCTTGTCTCCTCCTAACTACCTCGTCACCCCTTTTCCCACCTGTTCCCTTTTTCCCTCTGATTAGTCCTCTATATCTCTCTCTGTTTTTGTTCCTGTCCTTGTCGGATTCTTGTTTGTGTTGTTCATGCCTGAACCAGACTATCGTCATGTTTGCTGCAACCTTGTCCTGTCCTGTCGGAACCTGCCGGTCCATCTGAGCCTACGTTTGTTTTCTTATTAAAGAAGCTCTGTTTACGTTAATTCGCTTTTGGGTCCTCATTCACGCACCGTAACACAAACACACACATACACGCTCACCCTCTATAACCACTCTTTATATTTACAGTGGTGATGGACAGCTGGAGGCATTTCGTTGTGAATTCTGAAAACAAGCCAACCTAACTCAGAAATACATTTCACTGGTTGCCATGGTGAATAATACCAATAATAATTGGTTGGACACATGAAAGGAAACAAAGAGTTTACCGGAAACTCAAAATGAAAATACTTGCAGATCAATTCAGATCAACAAATTACAATAGTAGATCTAATTACATTTAGAGGATTCTAAATTCATATCTAATGGGCTTTTATACAATGATAATGCAGGGATAATAATACATTCATATATTTGTAGGGGTTGGGCAAATCTGGTTTTATAGTACTTAGCATTGAATACATGGAAGTTTGCCCATTTTGGCCTTTAGGCTACACTTTACAATAGGACTCATCTCTGACTGCCTGCAACATCTACAGTGGTACAATATACATATATTTTTGAATGACTTTTTAAAAATGTATATGTTTATTAAGTTGTCTTGCTTTTCTCAGAGCAGCACAAAACGGTGCTGAAATAGTTGACCATACACAGGTAGGCTTTTGCTTCAAATCCTATTGTAACAATTGGATGACATTGGGAGTTTCAGTAAGCAACAATTTGTTGCCTTCATTAGCCTACTTTATTCTTAAAATAACTCCAGCACATAAAAGAGAAAGGAGCCTTAATTAATTAAACAATTGACTGTACTTAATATTGGCCATCAACCAGAAACACACCGTGGTAGAAACATGTTATTGATTATTCTTTTATTTTTTACTATTTCAAAATGTACACGTTTAATAAGCTACTGTGCAGTCTGACAAGTAAACATAGCCCACAGTACATAGTAAACATAGCCCACAGTACATAGTAAACATGGCCCACAGTACATAGTAAACATAGCCCACAGTACATAGTAAACATGGCCCACAGTACATAGTAAACATAGCCCACAGTACATAGTAAACATAGCCCACAGTACATAGTAAACATAGCCCACAGTACATAGTAAACATGGCCCACAGTACATAGTAAACATAGCCCACAGTACATAGTAAACATAGCCCACAGTACATAGTAAACATGGCCCACAGTACATAGTAAACATAGCCCACAGTACATAGTAAACATAGCCCACAGTACATAGTAAACATAGCCCACAGTACAAAGTAAACATAGCCCACAGTACATAGTAAACATGGCAAAGATGCTTCATTCCTTACATAAGGGAGAGCAGGCCATGTCAAGACTTTCTCAGTGATCTCAAGTACTCATTAACTCTGTCTTTAATGTTTTTTCGGGATGCATCAGTCTTGGTCACAGTATTAAGGATGAACACCTGGAGGTTCACTGGTCAGCCACATTTGCCTCGGGATCCATCCCAGTTGGGGTGGCATGTAGTCTAGTGGTTAGAGCGTTGGGCCAGTAACCGGAAGGTTGTTGAATGAAATCCCTGAGCTGACAAGGTAAAAATCTGTTGTTGTGCCCCTGAATAAGGCAGTTAACCCACTGTTCCTAGGACATCATTGTAAATAAGAATTTGTTCTTAAATGACTTGCCGAGTTAAATAAAATATACAAGTATCTGTCTCTGCAAATAATGGGTGATACTGATTCACGTGCACCTTCATCAGATGAGAAATATGGTACTGCTCTGCGTCCCCATCGATTGTGGTGTCCTATGATAGAAATGGTAGATCAATTAAGAATGAAAAGTGACTCCAACACACAAATGCTGCGAACAGAAACACATTTTAAGAATGTAGCAAAACCAACCTCTTTCATGGGAACCATGTGTTTTATCAGTGTGTACCGTTATCCAGCCCTTTGTCCACCGATCTCCACGGATGGTTGTCTGCATGGTCGTATGCTCTGCAAAAACACATTCATGTTTTTAGTAAAGTATCGATTGTATTCCACGGTATGCCTACACATATATATGTTAAGAATATAATTTAACATTTTCATTTGTCTTAGAATAAAAACCTAATCTAACTACAGTTTCAGTTACTGCTACTGTCCAGTTACAGCTTCGTCTGACCAAGTGGAAACAAAAAAATAGGGGTCTTTTTCAAAGTGCATGCAGGACAGAGAAATAGCAATTCTGACACTATTGTTTTACATTCAATCACCTTCTTCATCCTCATCATTCAGTTCATTGAAATCCAATTTTGAATGCACAATTATCAGTTCATATTTGGTTTATACTGCTCATTCATTGACAGCATTAATTCAGGTAGAGACACATTAAGCATTGGGACCCAAAAGCATAATCAGTCCTCTGACTCCCCCTTGTGGTGGTCTGGAGCAATGAAGCAGTGACTCAAGGTAACATACTAAACCACAAATGACCTCTAAATCCTGCGGCATAATCTCAAAACGTTTAATTGAGGAACCACTGTAAGTCACACAGACGCAGGACAGTCCATGGAGAAGACACAGCTACAAGATGTATATTAGAGTTGAGGTTAGAAGAATAAGTTACTGTATTTGACCACACTCACATACGCACACACCCATTAAATAGGTGAGAGTAACCTGTAGTATCATACCTTTATTTGTCCCAATCCTGGATGATACAGTAAAACACATTACCAAAGATCTTTCATCATTTGTGATTCAGTACATGTTCAGTGGTGGAAGAGACCCTCTGGAGTTGCTGCAGTGTGTCTGGGGCTGCTGTGTGTTCTCCTACTGGCTGGGATCATAGTCCTGTCTGTCTACTGTAAGTTTAGTATGTTGTCACTGAGAATTAAGTAGCCTACTTAATCATACTTACTCATTAATGGTGTTTTAGTTACATGTTTGATGAACTTTTCCCTTTTACAGATGGAGCCATTGATCATCACAAGTCAACACAGATAGACCAGCTACAGACCAGTTACAATACCCTGACTGAAGAGAGAGACCAGCTACAGGACAGCAACAGCCTTCTGACTAAAGAGAGAGACCAGCTACAGACCAGTTACAACAACCTGATTAAAGTTAGAGACCAGCTACAGACAGAGAGATTTTCTTAGTGGGAGGCTTACCAATCTCAGTGAGTAAACCTACAGTCATACATTTTCATAAATCCCACACACTTTATCGTGTGTCTGTATTTTTAACTAAGTAAGTATCCAGCGTGATAAGTTGAAGGAAATTCATGTTTTCATCTTGAAGAACAAACCTGTCCTGAAGGCTGGCAGAAATTAAAATCCAGTTGGTACTTCCTGTCTACTGAGAATAAAACCTGGAAGGAGAGCAGACCTGGTGATTAGATAGAGAGAGAGAGAGAGAGAGAGAGAGAGAGAGAGAGAGAGAGAGAGAGAGATATGATCATGCATATACTGTGGATAAATATATTTACTGTATATATTTATCTTTCTCAACAACAGACATTTCTCTTCAACCTCAAGAAGAGGGTCTGGATTGGTCTGGCAATCAACAAAGTTACTGTAAGATGAAACATGTCTGTATATTATTTAGGATTGTGATGTTGTAACTGTGATGTCTTATAGTTTTTAACCCTGTAGGTGCTGGTATTAACCATGATATCTGACTGTTTTAACTCTGTAGGTACTGGTATTAACCATGATATCTGACTGTTTTTAACCCTGTAGGTACTGGTATTAACCATGATATCTGACTGTTTTTAACCCTGTAGGTACTGGTATTAACCATGATATCTGACTGTTTTTAACTCTGTAGGTACTGGTATTAACCATGATATCTGACTGTTTTTAACCCTGTAGGTACTGGTATTAACCATGATATCTGACTGTTTTTAACCCTGTAGGTACTGGTCTTCACATCAGCCTGATAATGGTGATGGCAAACACATACAGCAGCCTTCAATGTACACAACTTCCTCCTTCATTCTCTCTCTCTGTCTTTCTCTCACACACACTCACACATGCACATACACACATGCATACACATATTGTTGTATGTGTTTGTAGTTCAACATGAATTCAGTACATTTGACTTTGTGCATTCACATAACTTCCCATTAAAATATATTCTGCAGATATTTACATGCTCCAATTGAGTCCTGGTGATGACATTCTCAACAGTACCAAACCACCATTACATACACTGTATAGGAAGGAGGTGACTGTATCACCAATCAATGAGTGTAATAGAGATATCAAACAATGGTACTTAATAATATTTGACAGTCAGTCTTTGTTGTCAAGTTACAAATAAGCACAATATCAAATGCTCATATTTGACTGTTGTTACCTTATATGGGTCCCAAAAGAGGGAAGGGAAGTGGATATTTTCAGTGGTTCAACCAGCTGTCACTATAAAACTCCTCAACCAATCAGGTTGATCCTCACTGGTTAAGCATACCCACCCTCAATAACCACTTGGTGTAATCTTGTGGTGTAAAATCTATTGTATGGACATTATAATGACCCATGTTTGTAGTTTTGGATCTCCTCAACATGTTGATGTATATTTGTGAGTAAACAGAGGGTCCAAATCAGCAGAAAGGTGAAAGGAAGGAGGAGTTCTGGAAACTCCCTGAATTATCTTGGGGCGGTTACCTATGATATGTAATATATGTTACCAGCTAGTCTTTGTTCTCCACTTCCCCTCTATGATCTAGATCTTCCTGGTATGATAGTGTCCTGTCCATCATCACACATAGCAAGTCCCATTGCCTGGGCAGGAGGACTGTGTTGAGATATACTCTGGACAAGATGACCATGTAGAGACATGGAATGATTTATAATGTTCTGCAGAAAATGGTTTAACAACAACCACTGTAACGATCTCTTACACTCACACATGCAAACAAGTAAGTCAACTTGTTCTATTTTATGTATTAGCGTAGCCACAACTACCATTTCATCATTTTGATACTTCCCTATAGTTAAGGCAACATTGTTGAACATTTCTGAGGCCATCTATACCAAGCCAGATTTTGACCAATGTGGTTTGACGGAGGTGATATGGAGAAAAGGATTGTGGACATCTACATCAGTGCAGAGGCCCTGGGGGGAACGGTGAGATCAGCACTATGACACATCTGTCAGCTATGTGACAGTTACAACACCCTTACTGAGGAACGAGACCAACTACAGACAATCTAAGACAACCTGACTGAAGAGAGAGACCGGCTACAGACCAGTTACAACAACCTAACTGAGAAGAGAGACAAGCTACAGATCAGTTACAACACCCTGACTAAAGAGAGAGACCAGCTACAGATCAGTTACAACACCCTGACTAAAGAGAGAGACCAGCTACAGAGGAAGAGAGATGATTTTGAAGGTTGGTTCTACATCTCGACCAAGACTAAAAACTGGAGAGACAGCAGATCGGACTGTACCAACAGAGCTTTGAGGCCTCATTTATCAATACTACTATTACCTAACCCCTCATTTGTGTACACCCTGTTTTGTCCATAGTTTTCCACCATTTCAGTACGCTTCACTGCAGAAACGGCCAACAGAACCGGAGGAACCTTTACCGCCCGAGCCACCAACAATTCCAGATTCACTTCTTCCTTCCCTGCCAACATCTCCATGGTGACTGAGGGCGGTGCAGCCAACAGTACGGTGAGCCTCACGGCGCCCGCCAGCACCCCGTCAGGAACGGATGTACTGTAACCCTGTCCGTTGTCAGCAAAGTAAGGGTCTTGTTTCAAAACACTAAAATGCCCTCCTTTTTTCATATCCTCTCTCCCTCACAGCCACTGATTTGAAAAGGAATTGGTTGCTGTTAGCTACCAGTTGTTATCAGCTGCATCAGTTATCTGACTAAGCTCTCTTGCTCTCTCGCACTATCTATACCCTCTCCCTCTTCCTCCCCTTCTTAACTTCCTTCCTCCCTCCAGGTGACAGATTTTACCACTCTCCAGTGCGGGCTACCAGGCGTCTCCTCCAAAGGGCCAGGATTCTGGTCTAGAAGCACGGTTTTGAATGTTCCTACAGTTTGGTTTCGGTACTGCAGTTTATCAGATACTCGACCCAGAAATAGATTTTCCGTACACGGCCACATAGGAAAGTCAGATTAGAAAATTCCTAATAAGACACTTTAGTCAGAACCTTTGTGCACAAAACAATATTGTAATCTCAAATAGTTGTCGCTGAGGCCGATTTTTGTACTTTTTATAGTCACTCAATGACTGCCATGTTTTTGGATGACGTAATGATCTCGTTGCTGCTCAAATCAAATCAAATTGTATTGGTCACATACACATATTCACCAGATGTCAAATGCTGTGCAGTGCTCCCCCGATAAATGCGTTGGGCAGACCGTACCACCCTCTGGAGAGCCTCGTGCTGCTCCCTGTACCCACTGAGTGCTAGTGAGCATGTGATGTTGGGCAGACCGTACCACCCTCTGGAGAGCCTCGCTCTGCTCCCTGTACCCACTGAGTGCTAGTGAGCATGTGATGTTGGGCAGACCGTACCACCCTCTGGAGAGCCTCGCTCTGCTCCCTGTACCCACTGAGTGCTAGTGAGCATGTGATGTTGGGCAGACCGTGCCACCCTCTGGAGAGCCTCGCTCTGCTCCCTGTACCCACTGAGTGCTAGTGAGCATGTGATGTTGGGCAGACCGGACCACCCTCTGGAGAGCCTCGTGCTGCTCCCTGTACCCACTGAGCGCTAGTGAGCATGTGATGTTGGGCTGTGTAAACCGGATGCAGTGCGTGCTAACCAAGGTTGCCAGGTGCATGGTGTAGCCTCCGACACATTGGTGCGGCTGGCTTCCGGGTTGGATGCGCGCTGTGTTAAGAAGCAGTGCGGCTGGTTGGGTTGTGTATCGGAGGACGCATGACATTCAACCTTCGTCTCTCCGGAGCCCGTACGGGAGTTGTAGCGATGAGACAAGATAGTAGCTACTACAACAATTGGATACCACGAAAAAAATTGGGGAGAAAAAAGAAAAAGGGCTAAAAATTTAAATAAATAAAAAAATAAAAAAACATGCAGCTCCTAAAACTGGCAGCTCTCTGCCAACCTCACCGACTGTGTCAGTGGGACAAGAATCATCTGCATCAGCCTATACCAGGGCAATGGGACCCTCAACACTTCTAGGGCAGTAGGCCCCAGGTCCAAGAATGTGACCAGGTTGGACTACAGCTTCACCTGCTGTTCAAAGTAGGTAGAGCTGGTGGTAGTGGACAGGTCAGGCAACGTGGGTGTGTGTCTGGGCTTAGCGAAGGACTCTGTGGGGGTGGTTGTGAGCTCTACAGCCCAAGGCCTTGGTTTCTCAAAAGCATTTTTTGTCTAAGTCCATCGTTTCAACAATAGGATCCTATTGTTCTCAGATGAATTTACCCTTAATATTATTTTGGGTAACCGGGCCCAGGTCACTGTCACCAACACTACAGCTGTAACTGTAGTTAGTACTACATCCACCCAGGTTTCTGTCACCAACACTACAGCTGTACCTGTAGTTAGTACTACATCCACCCAGGTCTCTGTCACCAACACTACAGCTGTACCTGTAGTTAGTACTACATCCACCCAGGTCTCTGTCACCAACACTACAGCTGTACCTGTAGTTAGTACTACATCCACCCTGGTCTCTGTCACCAACACTACAGTTGTACCTGTAGTTAGTACTACGTCCACCAGAGGGCCACCTTTGACTCTGTCCCTGTATCTAATGATTTGTGTGATGCTTTCTCTCCTCCTGTGGAATAGAGTAGAGCTGTAGAGTTGTATAATAGTTCATGTAGGTATGTATGTATGTAATATGATATAGAGTCATATAATGTATTAAATTATCAAACTAAGGCTGGTGGGAGTCATATCATGTAGTATATTATTAAACTAAGACTGGTATGAGTCATGTCATGTATTATTTTAACAGACTTAGGCTGGTGGGAGTATTATCATGTAGTATATTATTAAACTAAGACTGGTGTGAGTCATATCATGTAGTATATATTCAAACTTAGGCTGGTGGGAGTCATACCATGTATTATATTATCTAACTAAGGCTGGTGGGAGTCATACCATGTAGTATATTATCTAACTAAGGCTGGTGGGAGTCACGTGGTGGCCAGGGTTTCTAATCCACTGTGGTTGACTGATAAAGAGTTTCACTATCATACAGTATGTCAAGGTGTGTTTATAATCGTTAAGGACTGGAGAGTTTTTCAGAAGAAAAATAAACTGAGTGGAGCTAAACAGGAAAACCTGGTTCAGTCTGCTTTCCACCAGACTCTGGGAGATTAATAAACCTTTCAACAGGACAATAACCTAAAACAGAAGACCAAATATACACTGGAGTTGCTTTCCAAGAAGACAGTCAATGTTCCTGAGTGGCCAAGTTACAGTTTTGACTTAAATCTACTTGAAAATCTATGGCAAGACCTGAAAACTGTTGTCTAGCAATGATCAAAAACCAATTTGACAAACTTAAAGAATTTTGAAAAGAATAATGGTCACGTTCCACAATCCAGGTGTGGAAAGCTCCTAGAGATTTACCAGGAAATACTCACAGCTGTTATCGCTGCCAAATGTGCTTCTACAAAGTATTGACTTAGGGATGTGAATACTTATGTAAAATCTATAGTATATTTAATTTTCAATACATTTGCAAACATTTCTAAAAACATGTTTTAACTTTGTCGTTATGGAGTACTTTGTGTAGTTGAGTGAGAGAAAAAATATATTTACTGCATTTTAAATTCAGTCTGTAACACAACAACATGTGTAAGAGGTCTAGGGGTGTCAAGGCACTGTGTGTTAAACATGAATGCTCTAATTGTAAGTCTGCTAAATGACTAAAATGTAAGCGTAATAGTAAATAATGTATTGTGTAACTTTGGAGTCATTTTTATTGTAAATACGAATAGAATTCCATGATTAAAGATAATCATGAATGAATTGTGAATAATGATGAGTGAGAAATTTACAGAGGTATAAATATTATACCCCCCAAATGCTAACCTCCCCTATTATTGGTAATGGTGAGAGGTTAGCATGTCTTGGGGGTATGATATAAAATGCTAACCTCCACTATTATTGGTAATGGTGAGAGGTTATCATGTCTTGGGGGTATGATATAAAATGCTAACCTCCCCTATTATTGGTAATGGTGAGAGTTTAGCATGTCTTGGGGGTATGATAATAAATGCTAACCTCCCCTATTATTGGTAATGGTGAGAGGTTAGAATGTCTTGGGGGTATGATATAAAATGCTAACCTCCCCTATTATTGGTAATGGTGAGAGGTTAGCATGTCTTGGGGGTATGATATAAAATGCTAACCACCCCTATTATTGGTAATGGTGAGAGGTTAGCATGTCTTGGGGGTATGATATAAAATGCTAACCTCCCCTATTATTGGTAATGGTGAGAGGTTAGCATGTCTTGGGGGTATGATCCTCTGTAACTTTCTCACTCAACATTATTTACCATTCATTAAATTAAAGGTGACATTCTGTACAGTCACCCCATATGAAACATTTGATCTCCAATCCAAAACGCTGGCGTATAGAGCCAAATGAAAAGTTGTAGCTTCACTGTCAAAATAAATACGTAAGGGAGTGTACGTGAGATAAGAAAAGACAGAATGTAGAGTTCCCATAACTTGTTTGGTGACCCGTTACTCTACTCACAGAACCAAGGTTACAGCCATAGCCCAGCATTTTCATGTCTGTATTTATTCAAATGGATACAACTGGAGAGTAACTTCAAAAGATACTCATAGTATCTCTGAATCTTTGTGACATTCCTCCTCCAGACCTGATTGGGTGTTAGAAGGCTCCATTACAGCTGCTTCACTTTGTCACGTTTCCTGTTAGGACCGGCCTGAATCCCAGACCATAAATCTTCCTGAGTTAAAGAGTTACAACGGTCAACAGAATCATCTTAAATGGGATTTTCTTACATTTGCTTGTCATTATTAATATTCCAGGTCTTCCGGTGTGACCATGCTGAATAAGAGGTTAGACACCACAGTGTATTTCACAACAGGAGGATTTCAAACCAAACCAAATAGAAGGGATGTTGTATCCTCTAAATAATCACACTCTCTATCCACCACATCTACATGTGTACTACATTTAGTGTGTATACTTTATACGCTTTATACATTAGGTGAAGTAGTCAAATCAAGGGCAGGTATTTATGACATAAGCTACTGAAAGAATGTTCATGCTAGTGTTGAAGAGCAGCATGATTGAAGTTGGGCCGAATGCTGCACCTGTTGAGGCAGGTCTGAGGGTGTTGGGGCTGGGTCTTGTTCTTCCCATGTTGAGGCTGGGCTGGGTTGTTGATGTTGGGCCAAATGCTACCCCTTTCGAGGCAGGTGTGTGAGTGTTGAGGCTGGGCTGGGGGTTTTGAGACTGGGCCTGGTACTACCCCTGTTGAGACAGGTCTGAGTGTTTTGAGGCTGGTCCAGGTGCTGCCCCTGTTTAGGCTGGGGCTGATGCTGGTGGCCCTGTTAGGCCCTGTGTGCAGGGGCCTCCCGCTCTATTGCCCTGTAGGGTGAAAGGAACAGTACACATAAATAGCAACACAAGAATATAGATGGCGAGAGTAAACAGTACCTGAACATATAGAAGAGCATGTAGGCACTCCGGGCTCTGGTCCTCAGCACAGTGGCTTCATTGGACATTGACACCTGGCTGTCGTTACAGCAGAACCAGTTTCCACTGGCATGCAATATGTCACTAATGTAGTGCCCTGTGAAACAAGGAAGACAGACTAGAGGTCAAGGGTCAGGCTATTGTGGGTAATAGAGTGTTTTGTAACAGTTAAACAGTTCATTTGGGAGGTATTTTATCTGTTACATGTGTCAAGTTTTGAAATCAGAGAAACAAATACACATGGCATATAATTAGGCATGCAGTGCTTGTTGGGATGACACTTCACTCTGAAGCCTGCAGCCTTGCTAGCTTGGCCGAAATGGCTGTTGGAAGGTCTAATTATCCCCTACCCCAGGGTTCCCCAAATGGCAGCCCGCGGGACAAATTTGGCCCAAGGGTGATTTTATTTGGCCCCTATGTTTTCAGTCCAAATAAAACGTAATTGTTAAAAGACTGTAAAAACACCAGCAAATCAGCTCCAAGTGATTTTCATTTTGGAAATCTGTTTCAAAGTATTCCCACGTATAATAAAGAGATATATGTGGTTGTACACAAATGTAAGCAAGGTTTGAAATGAGTCAAATATTATATCTGTTTGGCGTTCCTACGGTATATTTGCAGTCTACAAATTTTAGTAATTTTGTTCCACACCCCTTCCCATCTGGCTAAGAAAAAAAATGGACCCGAATCTAGTTGATGATCCCTGGCCTTCACCCTCGATAATTTTCACTCCCTCAGCTTTGGGATGCTTGTGTATACGGCAGAGGCACACGTGAACATGCAAATTGAGATCCAAGGAGAAGGGAGTGATTTGGAATTCAGCTGATGTCATATGTATTGTGCATCTGCATGTGTGTGTTTGATGGTATTTACTTACCGGAGTTTGCGGAGCCTCCCAAATGAGAGACTACGCCAGTCAGCTGGTAGTAACCATTCACTGACTGTACTGGCTTCTGCTTCTGTAAGAAAACACATGTGATCATAGGATTCTCATTTCCTCTACAGTCCACCACACTGTCTACAGTCTACTACAGTACTAGTCTACTACAGGTCTACTACATCGTGTACTCTTCATAACTATCTCAGTGTTCTGTCATAACTTATTTTTCACTGGTTTCTCTCTCTCTCTCTCTCTCTCTCTCTCTCTCCTCACCACTGAGGCTGTCAGCAGCACTTTCCCTGGTTCCTGCTCATTTGAATCTGAGGGATCAAATATACATATAAGGAGCTGTGAAAACGTGGTCACTTGTCTGAATTGCTCTGGACTAAAACAGCTCCCATACATCACTAAAGATGTCTGAGAAGCATTTTAAATTGCAGCTTCCAGCTTCTCTGTCAGCAGGACCGTTCTGGGAGTGGGTGGTTTGTGTGGTGTTGGAGCAAGAATAGTGTTATGGTGCCATGACCTACCTGAACAGCAGAGGGCGCTGTCTTTGGCCTCTCCAGGTGGTCTGGAGACTTGGCTGGCGAGGGTCTGGGGGATGGACCCCTGGATGCTGGGGGCCTGGTTGGTGAGGGCCTGTGGGCTGGCACTGTGCAGGTGTGGCACCATGTCCCCACAGAGGGTGGAGAGCCTCAGCTCCGAAGGAAACAAAAGAGGAGCCTCCAGCTTCTCCAACCCCCCAGGTCCTCCAAACCTCTTCAGATGCAGAACCAGCACACTGCCCAGAAAGAGAGAGGAAGAGAGATGAACAGACAGACAATGAAACCAGTCAACAAAATAACAGATGAGTGAAATTTGTTTGGCGGTGCTCACCTCTAAGTCCTACAACCTGCTCAGGAAGGTAACTACTCCTAAAGGCTCAGGACATTAAACACTGCTAGTACTATGAGAAGTTATAAAGGGACAACTCACAGAGGCAGTGTGTGGAACTGCTCCACCTTTGAGGCGTGGAGGCCTTTACAGCCCTCACATGTGAATTCAACCTGTTCACTCTGGTTAGAAACAAAAGCATTACATAATGAATGATACCACTACAATAATAAGATAGCGTATTCTGAGGCAGTGGGCAGCTTGCCCTGGGTGTTAGTCTCTACATGCAGGGCTGAGCCCTAAGTGCTGACTTTGAAAGTGAGTGCTAGGCTGTTCAGCAAGGTGCGCTCAGGGCTGATGTCCAATGAGAGGTGGTTGTAGTCCTCTCTGGTAGACGACTCGCGCCCACAGCTTCAGAAGCAGGACAAAGAGAAGAAAAATGCATCAAGTCTGTTTCTGTTTCAGGTCTCTACAATGTTTCTATTATGCCATGTGTTTTGTAATATTAATATATACTGTATATATGTATATATATATATATATATAGAAAGATCCTGTTCTCAGTAGATACATTACAACCAATGGGATCTCTTACCTGGTACATGTGCGCACCGACACAAGCTGGAACTCCAGCTGGGAAACAGGGCAGGTATAGTTCATCCCGAGTGTCTTCAGAATCATGCCCTCCTCCTTCAGCTGGCACAGCATATTGACGAGTAACTCGTGTGCGTCCTATGATGAGGAAGAGAAAGAAACACACCAAGATAAAAGCAAATTAAAAAGAGAAAATGAACCCTTGCAAGAAGAGCACTCGTACACAAGAGAGTAGTGCCTCAGTTACCTGTTGCGTGTCCCCCAGATACTTCAAATCGTATCCCGACAAGGAGTACTTGACCTTCCACATGAGGTCTGCTTTTGAGGCCTGGTTTGCCACACTGTCAGGTAGACCTAAACGGTGCACATCAGACAGACACCTGTAGGGGAGACAGAGAGTAAGTTAGCAGCTGACTGGATGGTGTCAACCTACTGGCTTACGCCTGAAGAGGCAGATGAGTAAATACAAATATGTTTTATCTAGTGGCACCCCATCATTAGAAATGTTTCATTCGATTTGATGCAATTTCACCTTTGAGGACGGACAATGAAGCCAAACAACAAAAATGTGTTGTTTATTCTCCTAAGATATTTGGTTTGGATACTGCTCTCAATTCCAGAGCATTTTAAAATCTACCAAATTTCCCACGGTAAGGTGGAATGTTCAGTCAATGAGCATTATGGGTAATGTAGTCATTCTACACTTTCCAAATTGGCCTACAAAATGCCAACATCATAATCAGTGTGTCATTGTTGTTCCTCTTGGTTATGAAGATCCAAAAACAAAAATAAACTGGAAAATAAACCATAAATACAATACACAGCAAAATATGAAGTGGTTAAGGTTAGGAAAAGGGTTAGGATTAGTGAAAGTGCTCTCCTAACCTGCTACGACAATCCCTTTCTGTAGAAGTGGCGTGAAAAGAGTGTCCCTTCTTTAATTTATGACCACAATTAATGGCTGTGTGGGGTGAGTGTCTGCTTTTGAGCCTTCCCTTACCTGAGCAGGTTGGAGAAGGGGGAGGAGCTCCAGAGTTGTTCCTGGTGCAGGATTTCCTTTGAGAAGGAAGGCAGGACCAGGAGGCACTGCAGGGTGGCGTTAAGGAAGCAAGTGTTGCCAATGTTAGGCAACCTGTGAAGAATAATCAGTCATCAGTACACACATAGAGATTAATCATAACCTTCACATCTCTATAAAGTGATGATAATGGCAGGGGATAAGGGATACATTATATTTAACACAAAGAAGTGGATGTCCTTTAGACCGAGATTGACATAATTCATGGGTTTATAAATATCTAATAAAAAGGACATGCTAGATAGTAAGCCTTATCCCCATAGTATATCAGACACTGATCTCTAAACAATAAAGAACTTATATTCAATGCATTTGCAGTGTGTTGTGGTTTACCCAATAAGTTCCATGTTGACCAGTTCCCCCCGTTCTCCTCTGGCCCCCTGGGTCTCTTCTGACTCTCTGGTGGCTGAGCTGGTCCTGGGAAGAGTCATGCTTCTGGTGGCTGAGCTGGCCCTGGGAAGAGTCATGCTTCTGGTGGCTGAGACTGGTCTCTGGGGCATTGGACTAGAGTGTTCCTGAAGAGACAGAGGTCTGGAGGAAGGAGAGAAACTGGTCTAACGCCTCCAACACATAGATATTATCACTCTACACAGTCTCTCTATTAAATACTGTACTGTACTATAAACACAGTCTGAGTAGTTATGCATGTACTGCTGTCCATATAAATGCAGTGTACCAAGTAGACCAGGCCAATAGGTTAATACTCTCTTTATCCACTAGATGTAGACAGAAGAGGCTAAAACTACAGTTTCAGAAAAATAACTTTCTGGGACTGTGTTTACCAAGTGTCTCAGAGTAGGAGTCTGATCTAGGACCAGTTTTGCATTTTAGATCATAGATCAATGAATCAGATTATTATGGACAGAGAGGACCTGATCCTAGATTAGCACTCATACTGTTGATTAACACTGGCCCTGGTCTGGTAGCACTAAACCCAACTCTCCAAAGAGACTCTAGGATGGCACTGTACTTTATGTTTGGATTACCTGACTGTTGTGCCCTCCTGACTGGTGTCTCCATGACGGTCCAGAGGGTTGGTAGGAGAGGGAGAACTAGGCTGGGACACCACTGGAGAGAATTTAACTGGGGAAGGGTTTTTGGCAGGTGACCGGGGTACAGAGGGTTGTTCAGCAGGAGAGCAAGGCTGAGAGGAACATTTAACAGAAGAGGGAGGTGGATGGAGGGAGGAGAGTTGGTCAGAGGGTGAGGGGTCAGAGGTAGCGGAGCCATTCCGTTCAGAACGGTCAGATGGAATTGGAGAGGGGGATGAAGTGCCCCTCTCCTTCTTCTTTCTTGTCTTCTGCTCCACATCAACTGAATTTGCTTTCTGACGTTTTTTCTGTTGACAAGAAAATGTGATAGTGCTAAATACTTTCCCCCCCAGATCCCCAGCCAATGGAAGAGGGGGTCATAAGAGTAGGAAGAGGTTGGCCTAAATGGAGAATCATAGGGATCTATCCTAAACCTCAAATAACACAGTATAGACAGGTTACATTGAGTGACATTTGCAATAGCAGAACTTCATGTACATTTCATGTACACTTTTTACGTATTCGTCAATCAGAATGTAATTTTACTTTTATTCTTCCCACTAGGTTTAAGAGAAACATACTACTCCAGAATTATAGTAGTTGTTCATTGATTAAATGACCTGATTTCATACCTTTTTGCACCAGCAGAAACAAGCCATGTCGATAACCAATGAAGACTGATACATTTCCACATTAACCCATTGTTCAAATTGGCTTTAAGACCATTGTGATGTCATCGGTCATGTATGACACCACCACCTGGCAACCCAATCTATAACATTTTAAAATATATTGAACAATGAACAAATATGTTTTATTGAAGAGCAAAGTTATGCAGTACACATACAATATTGTAGATAATATGCTCCATTGTATTCTTGTTTCTTTTTACATTAATTTTTTGTATGTTGTTTCATTAAACTTACGACCACAATAAAGGCATTTTAAGTGCCTTCATCTTCATCTTCATAGTTTTTTGATAGCTTCCATGTTGTTTTTGGTTTGGTTATCGGTTTATTTAAATACTAAATGCTTTTTCTCTTATTCAGCAAGCAGATGGAAAAAGTGTTGGTTTAAAAGAATGTGAACAGGTGGTAGAGATTTAGCCTAAACCTCAAACAACAATCCAGGTTGGTTAAGGACAGTTTTCCGTATTCAATCTTGCCCTGAGGGCAGCTCTGTCTCAAGGACATAATGAATGTGATTGGTTCAATTAAAGCTCAATGGTCAGTGGGCAGAGCTTACAGTGCCCAGTGGTGTTAAATACACTTGCTAGGTGATAAATTGGTGTTGAATGGAAGGCGTAACACAAGGTTGCTGGCATGAATTTTGTTTTCTAACCTCACTCCAACCCCTAAACAATTCTTCTTACCTAAACTTAACCCAACCCTAGCTAGAGTTCCAGGTCTGTTTAGTGCTGTCTTGCCAACTCCTACTAGCTAGAGTCCCAGGTCTGTTTAGTGCTGTCTTGCCAACTCCTACTAGCTAGAGTCCCAGGTCTGTTTAGTGCTGTCTTGTCAACTCCTACTAGCTAGAGTCCCAGGTTTGTTTAGTGCTGTCTTGACAACTCCTACTAGCTAGAGTCCCAGGTATGTTTAGTGCTGTCTTGACAACTCCTACAGTGGTTCTTCCTCAAAAAGTTGCATCATACTGCAGCACAACTTGCGGGCTGCCGCAGAATTCTATGTCACATTATTTATTATTTAAGTGTCAGACATTGTTGCCATTAACGCTCGTTAGAGCTAGTTTGACCACCAGAGAGCATCTTTGAGAAACATTTGACCGTTTTTAATATGAAACTAATCGTTGGATAACAGATCTGCTCTCGGAACTCATTTACACACATTACTGTGTGTGTTTCGACTCTCTCTCGCACAAACACACACATAAACGCGCACCCTCTATAACCACTCTTTATATTTACAGTGGTGATGGACAGCTGGAGGCATTTCGTTGTGAATTCTGAAAACAAGCCAACCTAACTCAGAAATACATTTCACGGGTTGCCATGGTGAATAATCCAATAATAATTGGTTGGACACATGAAAGGAAACAAAGAGTTTACCGGAAACTCAAAATGAAAATACTTGCAGATCAATTCAGATCAACAAATTACAATAGTAGATCTAATTACATTTAGAGGATTCTAAATTAATATCTAATGGGCTTTTATACAATGATAATGCAGGGATAATAATACATTCATATATTTGTAGGGGTTGGGCAAATCTGGTTTTAGAGTACTTAAACATTGAATACATTGAAGTTTGCCCATTTTGGCCTTTAGGCTACACTTTACAATAGGACTCATCTCTGACTGCCTGCAACATCTACAGTGGTACAATATAAATATATTTTTGAATTACTTTTAAAAATGTATATGTTTATTAAGTTGTCTTGCTTTTCTCAGAGCAGCACAAAACGGTGCTGAAATAGTTGACCATACGCAGGTAGGCTTTTGCTTCAAATCCTATTGTAACAATTGGATGACATTGGGAGTTTCAGTAAGCAACAATTTGTTGCCTTCATTAGCCTACTTTATTCTTAAAATAACTCCAGCACATAAAAGAGAAAGGAGCCTTAATTAATTAAACAATTGACTGTACTTAATATTGGCCATCAACCAGAAACACACCGTGGTAGAAACATGTTATTGATTATTCTTTTATTTTTTACTATTTCAAAATGTACACGTTTAATAAGCTACTGTGCAGTCTGACAAGTAAACATAGCCCACAGTACATAGTAAACATGGCCCACAGTACATAGTGAACATAGCCCACAGTACATAGTAAACATAGCCCACAGTACATAGTAAACATAGCCCACAGTACATAGTAAACATGGCCCACAGTACATAGTAAACATAGCCCACAGTACATAGTAAACATAGCCCACAGTACATAGTAAACATGGCCCACAGTACATAGTAAACATAGCCCACAGTACATAGTAAACATAGCCCACAGTACATAGTAAACATGGCCCACAGTACATAGTAAACATAGCCCACAGTACATAGTAAACATAGCCCACAGTACATAGTAAACATAGCCCACAGTACAAAGTAAACATAGCCCACAGTACATAGTAAACATGGCAAAGATGCTTCATTCCTTACATAAGGGAGAGCAGGCCATGTCAAGACTTTCTCAGTGACCTCAAGTACTCATTAACTCTGTCTTTAATGTTTTTTCGGGATGCATCAGTCTTGGTCACAGTATTAAGGATGAACACCTGGAGGTTCACTGGTCAGCCACATTTGCCTCGGGATCCATCCCAGTTGGGGCGGCATGTAGTCTAGTGGTTAGAGCGTTGGGCCAGTAACCGGAAGGTTGTTGAATGAAATCCCTGAGCTGACAAGGTACAAATCTGTCGTTCTGCCCCTGAACAAGGCAGTTAACCCACTGTTCCTAGGACATCATTGTAAATAAGAATTTGTTCTTAAATGACTTGCCGAGTTAAATAAAATATACAAGTATCTGTCTCTGCAAATAATGGGTGATACTGATTCACGTGCACCTTCATCAGATGAGCAGAATGGTACTGCTCTGCGCCCCCATCGATTGTGGTGTCCTATGATAAAAATGGTAGATCAATTAAGAATGAAAAGTGACTCCAACACACAAATGCTGCGAACAGAAACACATTTTAAGAATGTAGCAAAACCAACCGCTTTCATGGGAACCATGTGTTTTATCGGTGTGGTCCGTTGTCCAGCCCTTTGTCCACCGATCTCCACGGATGGTTGTCTGCATGGTCGTATGCTCTGCAAAAACACATTCATGTTTTTAGTAAAGTATCGATTGTATTCCACGGTATGCCTACACATATATATGTTAAGAATATAATTTAACATTTTCATTTGTCTTAGAATAAAAACCTAATCTAACTACAGTTTTAGTTACTGCTACTGTCCAGTTACAGCTTCGTCTGACCAAGTGGAAACAAAAAAATAGGGGTCTTTTTCGGAAGTGCATGCAGGACAGAGAAATAGCAATTCCGACACTATTGTTTTACATTCAATCACCTTCTTCATCCTCATCATTCAGTTCATTGAAATCCAATTTTGAATGCACAATTATCAGTTCATATTTGGTTTATACTGCTCATTCATTGACAGCATTAATTCAGGTAGAGACACATTAAGCATTGGGACCCAAAAGCATAATCAGTCCTCTGACTCCCCCTTGTGGTGGTCTGGAGCAATGAAGCAGTGACTCAAGGTAACATACTAAACCACAAATGACCTCTAAATCCTGCGGCATAATCTCAAAACGTTTAATTGAGGAACCACTGTAAGTCACACAGACGCAGGACAGTCCATGGAGAAGACACAGCTACAAGATGTATATTAGAGTTGAGGTTAGAAGAATAAGTTACTGTATTTGACCACACTCACATACGCACACACACATTAAATAGGTGAGAGTAACCTGTAGTATCATACCTTTATTTGTCCCAATCCTGGATGATACAGTAAAACACATTACCAAAGATCTTTAATCATTTGTGATTCAGTACATGTTCAGTGGTGGGAGAGACCCTCTGGAGTTGCTGCAGTGTGTCTGGGGCTGCTGTGTGTTCTCTTATTGGCTGGGATCATAGTCCTGTCTGTCTACTGTAAGTTTAGTATGTTGTCACTGAGACTTAAGTAGCCTACTTAATCATACTTACTCATTAATGGTGTTTTAGTTACATGTTTGATGAACTTTCCCTTTTACAGATGGAGTCATTGATCATCACAAGTCAACACAGATAGACCAGCTACAGGACAGTAACAGCCTTCTGACTAAAGAGAGAGACCTGCTACAGACCAGTTACAACAACCTGATTAAAGTTAGAGACCAGCTACAGACAGAGATATTTTCTTAGTGGGAGGCTTACCAATCTCAGTGTGTAAACCTACAGTCATACATTTTCATAAATCCCACACACTTTATCGTGTGTCTGAAGTTTTAACTAAGTAAGTATCCAGCGTGATAAGTTGAAGGAAATTCATGTTTTCATCTTGAAGAACAAAACTGCTCTGAAGGCTGGTAGAAATTAAAATCCAGTTGGTACTTCCTGTCTACTGAGACTAAAACCTGGAAGGAGAGCAGACCTGGTGATTAGATAGAGAGAGAGAGAGAGAGAGAGAGAGAGAGAGAGAGAGAGAGAGAGATATGATCATGCATATACTGTGGATAAATATATTTACTGTATATATGTATCTTTCTCAACGACATACATTTCTCTTCAACCTCAAGAAGAGAGTCTGGATTGGTCTGACTGACTCTGTTAATGAGGGGACCTGGAAATGGGTGGACGGCACCCCACTGACCACAAGGTGAGAGATGATAACTAATCTGTCAATAAGGCTCCATTCAAAAATGTTCTATACAGGTTATTGTCACTGATGGCAGCAATCAACAAAGTTAACTTTAATATGAAACATGTCTGTATATTATTTAGGATTGTGATGTTCAAACGGTGATATCTGACTGTTGTTAACCCTGTAGATACTGGTATTAACCATGATATCTGACTGTTATTAACCCTGTAGGTACTGGTATTTCTGATGACTGCCTTGCCTGGTTCACCAACTACTTTGCAGACAGAGTTCAGTGTGTCAAATCGGAGGGCATGCTGTCCGGTCCTCTGACAGTCTCTATGGGGTGCCACAGGTTTCAATTCTCGGGCCGACTCTTTTCTCTGTATATATCAATGATGTTGCTCTTGCTGCGGGCGATTCCCTGATCCACCTCTACGCAGACGACACCATTCTGTATACTTCCGGCCCGTCCTTGGACACTGTGCTATCTAACCTCCAAATGAGCTTCAATGCCATACAACACTCCTTCCGTGGCCTCCAACTGCTAATAAACGCTAGTAAAACCAAATGCATGCTTTTCAACCGTTCGCTTCCAGCACCCGCACGCCCGACTAGCGTCACCACCCTGGATGGTTCCGACCTATAATATGTGGACATCTATAAGTACCTAGGTGTCTGGCTAGAATGTAAACTCTCCTTCCAGACTCATATCAAACATCTCCAATCTAAAATCAAATCTAGAGTCGGCTTTCTATTCCGCAACAAAGCCTCCTTCACTCACGCCGCCAAACTTACCCTAGTAAAACTGACTGTCCTACCGCTCCTCGACTTCGGCGATGTCATCTACAAAATAGCTTCCAACACTCTACTCAGCAAACTGGATGCAGTTTATCACAGTGCCATCCATTTTGTTACTAAAGCACCTTATACCACCCACCACTGCGACCTGTATGCTCTAGTCGGCAGGCCCTCGCTACATATTCGTCGCCAGACCCACTGGCTCCAGGTCATCTACAAGTCCATGCTAGGTAAAGCTCCGCCTTATCTCAGTTCACTGGTCATGATGGCAACACCCACCCGTAGCACGCGCTCCAGCAGGTGTATCTCACTGATCATCCCTAAAGCCAACACCTCATTTGGCCGCCTTTCGTTCCAGTTCTCTGCTGCCTGTGACTGGAACGAATTGCAAAAATCGCTGAAGTTGGAGACTTTTATCTCCCTCACCAACTTCAAACATCTGCTATCTGAGCAGCTAACCGATCGCTGCAGCTGTACATAGTCTATCGGTAAATAGCCCACCCAATTTTACCTACCTCATCCCCATACTGTTTATATTTATTTACTTTTCTGCTCTTTTGCACACCAATATCTCTACCTGTACATGACCATCTGATCATTTATCACTCCAGTGTTAATCTTCAAAATTGTAATTATTCGCCTACCTCCTCATGCCTTTTGCACACAATGTATATAGACTCTCTTTTTTTTCTACTGTGTTATTGACTTGTTAATTGTTTACTCCATGTGTAACTCTGTGTTGTCTGTTCACACTGCTATGCTTTATCTTGGCCAGGTCGCAGTTGCAAATGAGAACTTGTTCTCAACTAGCCTACCTGGTTAAATAAAGGTGAAATTCTTTTTTATAATTAACCATGATATCTGACTGTTTTTAACCCTGTAGGTTCTGGTATTAACCATGATATCTGACTGTTTTTAACCCTATAGGTTCTGGTATTAACCATGATATATCTGACTGTTTTAACCCTGTAGGTACTGTATTAACCATGATATCTGACTGTTTTAACCCTGTAGGTACTGGTATTAACCATGATATCTGACTGTTTTAACCCTGTAGGTACTGGTATTAACCATGATATCTGACTGTTTTTAACCCTGTAGGTACTGGTATTAACCATGATATCTGACTGTTTTAACCCTGTAGGTACTGGTATTAACCATGATATCTGACTGTTTTTAACCCTGTAGGTTCTGGTATTAACCATGATATCTGACTGTTTTAACCCTGTAGGTACTGGTATTAACCATGATATCTGACTGTTTTTAACCCTGTAGGTACTGGTATTAACCATGATATCTGACTGTTTTAACCCTGTAGGTACTGGTATTAACCATGATATCTGACTGTTTTAACCCTGTAGGTACTGGTATTAACCATGATATCTGACTGTTTTTAACCCTGTAGGTACTGGTATTAACCATGATATCTGACTGTTTTAACCCTGTAGGTACTGGTATTAACCATGATATCTGACTGTTTTAACCCTGTAGGTACTGGTATTAACCATGATATCTGACTGTTTTTAACCCTGTAGGTACTGGTATTAACCATGATATCTGACTGTTTTAACCCTGTAGGTACTGGTATTAACTATGATATCTGACTGGTTTTAACCCTGTAGGTACTGGTATTAACCATGATATCTGACTGTTTTTAACCCTGTAGGTACTGGTATTACCCATGATATCTGACTGTTATTAACCCTGTAGGTACTGGTATTAACCATGATATCTGACTGTTGTTAACCCTGTAGGTAGTGGTATTAACCATGATACCTGACTGTTTTTAACCCTGTAGGTACTGGTATTAACCTTGATATCTGACTGGTTTTAACCCCGTAGGTACTGGTATTAACCATGATATCTGACTGTTTTTAACCCTGTAGGTACTGGTATTAACCATGATATCTGACTGTTATTAACCCTGTAGGTACTGGTCTCCACATCAGCCTGATAATGGTGATGGCAAACACATACAGCAGCCTTCAATGTACACAACTTCCTCCTTCATTCTCTCTCTCTCTGTCTTTCTCTCACACACACTCACACATGCACATGCACACATGCATACACATATTGTTGTATGTGTTTGTAGTTCAACATGTATTCAGTACATTTGACTTTGTGCATTTACATAATATTCAATTAAAATATATTCTACAGATATTTACATGCTCCAATTTAGACCTGGTGATAACATTCTCTACAGTACCAAACCACCATTACATACACTGTATAGGAAGGAGGTGACTGTATCACCAACCAATGAGTGTAGTAGAGATACCAAAGGATGTTACTTAATCATCTTTGACAGTCAGTCTTTGTTGTCAATTTACATATAAGCACAATAACAAATGCTCTATTTGACTGCTCCCCTATATGGTCCCAAAAGAGGGAGGGGAAGTGGATTTTTCAGTGGTTCAACCAGCTGTCACTCAAAATTATCAACCAATCATGTTCATCCTCACTGGTTAAAGCTACTCACCCTCAATATCCACTTGGAGCAGTTTGTAGTGTCACATCTATTGTCTGGACATTATAATGACCCATGTTTGTAGTTCTGGACCTCCTGAACATGTTGATGTATATTTGGGAGTAAACAGAGGGTCAACATCAGCAGAAAGGTGAAAGGAAGGAGGAGTTCTGGAAACTCCCTGAATTATCTTGGGGCTGTTACATATGATATTTAATATATGTTAACAGCTAGTCTTTGTTCTCCACTTCCCCTCTATGATCTATATCTTCCTGGTATCATAGTGTCCTGTCCATCATCACAAATAGCAAGTCCCGTTCCCTGGGCAGGAGGACTGTGTTGAGATATACTCTGGACAAGATGACCAAGTAGAGACATGGAATGATGACAATTGTCCAAATATCATAACTGGATCTGTGAGAAAGCGGTGAAACAATAACCCACAGTAACAAACTCTCTCTCTCTCTCTCATAATTATTATGTTGATGGTTAATGTTGATTGATAACTGTTCTGTAGGTTTTCAGTCCAAACCTAATTTAGCATATCGGATTCAGCCAGTTAAGGTCTTGTTGAGCAGCTAATTAGTAGAATCATGTGTGATAAATAAGGGTTGGACTGAAAACCCACATGATGGTAGATCTCCTGGAAGAGAGTTGGGCAGTCCTGGGTTTAGTGATGCTTCCACCTAGTGGTTAAAGTGAGAGATGAACTCACCATAGAGGTGAAATAGTGGTAGTACAGACTGTCTCAAGACATTGGATAATACAATCCCAGGGGAGGGACCTTGGACCATCTCCTCTAATAGGGTTGAAAGGAGGAGAGGAGATAGAGACAGAGGAGGAAGAAGACAATTAAGAGAATGAGGAAGACAAATAATAGTTGTGTTTAGATTTAGAGGAGAATATGTAGACATACTGTACTCTGTAAAATGTTTCTTCCTTATTTTTATTAGAAACATGTCATGTGATTTGCAGTAGGCTTATGCTTAGTAAAAAGAAAGTGGGTCCAATTATTTACCTGTGATTATCACTTTAATAATAAGAATAACAAAGTCACAGATCAATAAATAAAGGAACAATGTTCTTTAACAAGGTCGACCAGCTTCCTGATTGAATGTGATTGGATACTTAAAACAGTGTGACCTCGACACACAGAGGGCAGAACAGTGCTGAGATGGCACACACACACACACACACACACACACACACACACACACACACACACACACACACACACACACACACACACACACACACAACAATGCTAACGAAAGGTGAGAAAGACTCACAACCTTCACTGTACAAGGGACAACATGTAGGTTACCAATGACAACACCAAGCACCAGTGGAGCTGAGAACAGGTGAAACAGATCAGGACGTGACAGGAAATAGCTTTTGATTTCTATGATATAGCCTACAGTAGCCTATATGTGGTGCTCAATGCAGGCATACATTGCAGGAGACTTTTAAAATGTTTTACATTATGAAGATATTGACATTAATTCATAATTTTTTATTTGGTCTGTAACATCATGGGCCAAATAGGTGACTGTAAATGGTATTGTATTGTATTATGCCAAACACCACACTACAAAATAAAATGTGTTATTACCATACAGAGAATTAGACAATGTAGGCTACGCCTCTGCCTATAAACGTATTTACATACTCAAACCTGTCTCAAAATACAACATCGCCCCTTTAATTAAGACAAGCTTTTTACCTGACTGGCTTTTCAAAGACAGCTTGAAGTGTAGGCTCCTCGTTTTGTGCTCTTATAAACATACTAATGTATAACTGTTATTATAGTTATACTAATGTATAACTGGGCTAATAACTCGTCAACTAGCAAAGAATATCAACAAATGTGCACACGAGCCGCTCTGATCTGAACTGATGTGAAAAGCGCGTTCACTCCTAGGTGATTGAAAGACCCGTCTTGCGCAACCCTCTGCCAATTAAATTCTACTCCGTTGTGCTCTGGCTCTGCCAACAACAAAATCACAGACTCAATCTTGGAAAATTTGATTTGTTATGTTTTGTTGCATTGAAAATAGGCTGATATAATATTGATTCGATCCCTGATAAAACATTGATCTATATAGTGCAAACTAATGGGGTTGAACTCAGTGAAGTTCAATCTCTTCCACCTCTGTGTAGCATGGCGTTTCTTCTGCGCAGCAGTCCTGGAGGAAGTGCGTGGCCGCTAAGTTCAGAGGGAACAATGGCTGTCCGCAACACAGTCTGTTTTATTATGGTTTAAGGTCACGGTAATAGAAGGAGAAACTGAGCTTGTAGAAAACAGCCAGTAGGGGGAGACACACACTTATAAAAGTAGGTATTACACCCAACAAGAGGGACTTTTCTGACCAGCATCCAACTACAACCGGATGATAGACCAAACCCAAAACTGACCATTACCTTAACCCTAACCCAACCTTATATCCATGGATGAAAAGTGGCCTGTGTTTTCAGGACAGATGCAGTACATAAGACCTACATAGAATGTGAATAATGACATTAAGGATACGTCTCAATTGTCACCATATTCCCTGTATAGTGAACTACTTTTGACCAGGGTCCATCACTATGTAGGAAAAAGGGTTAAATTTGGGACACATAGAGTTTAGGGATGTTTTTGCTGGATCACCTATTGTATTGTAATTTCAGTTGATTTCAGCATGTGTTGCTGTGCCAACTCATATTTAGCCATACCACTGACTTCCTTTAATAACAGCTTCCTGTCTGTCTGTATGTCTGTCTGTCTGTCTGTCTGTCTGTCTGTCTGTCTGTCTGTCTGTCTGTCTGTCTGTCTGTCTGTCTGTCTGTCAGTGGTTGGTGGTTATTAGCAGACCTGGGCCACATATTCATTAGGGCACACCATCGTAAAATGTTTTACAACGGCAAAACAAAACACTTTATTCTTATTGGACAGGTACAGTTAGTCCCTCCCTCCCTGTTTCAGTTTGCTATCTTACATTTGGTTCCTAATGAATATGACCCAAATACTTTAGCTGTGCTGGGTTGAGATTGCCTGGCTTAATAGAAGCAATAGAGTAGCCCCAAACGCTCAAAGTATTTGACAGATTTCTAATAATATTTAAACAAAGGTTATTATTTTTTAAATCATCCAGAGACATTATTAAGATACATCCAATATGTTAATCAGTGATATCGAGTAGTAAGAGAACATATAAGAGGGTGTGTCTGGTGTATGTATTTGCATTTATTATGGATCCTCATTAGTTCCTGAGAGAATGTAGGAGAGGATTGTGGTATGTTATCGTTGTGTGTGTGTGCATGTGTCTGTGCATAGGTTTGTGTTGCTTCACAGTATGCGGGTGGAATTTACCCCAGAAGACCAGGAAATTACTCAGGAATCAGGAAAAAAAGGTGGAAAGAAGGTGTCCCAACACTAACCAGCCAGGACATGTTACTGTATAACCAGCCAGGACATGTTACTGTTTAACCAGCCAGGACATGTTACTGTATAACCAGCCAGGACATGTTACTGTATAACCAGCCAGGACATGTTACTGTATAACCAGCCAGGACATGTTACTGTATAACCAGCCAGGACATGTTACTGTATAACCAGCCAGGACATGTTACTGTAAAACCAGCCAGGACATGTTACTGCATAACCAGCCAGGACATGTTACTGTATAACCAGCCAGGACATGTTACTGTATAACCAGACAGGACATGTTACTGTATAACCAGCCAGGACATGTTACTGTATAACCAGCCAGGACATGTTACTGTATAACCAGACAGGGCATGTTACTGTATAACCAGACAGGACATGTTACTGTATAACCAGCCAGGACATGTTACTGTATAACCAGCCAGGACATGTTACTGTATAACCAGCCAGGACATGTTACTCTATAACCAGCCAGGACATGTTACTGTATAACCAGCCAGGACATGTTACTGTATAACCAGCCAGGACATGTTACTGTATAACCAGCCAGGACATGTTACTGTATAACCAGACAGGACATGTTACTGTATAACCAGCCAGGACATGTTATTGTATAACCAGCCAGGACATGTTACTGTATAACCAGACAGGACATGTTACTGTATAACCAGCCAGGACATGTTACTGTATAACCAGCCAGGACATGTTACTGTATAACCAGCCAGGACATGTTACTGTATAACCAGCCAGGATATGTTACTGTATAACCAGCCAGGACATGTTACTGTATAACCAGACAGGACATGTTACTGTATAACCAGACAGGACATGTTACTGTATAACCAGCCAGGACATGTTACTGTATAACCAGCCAGGACATGTTACTGTATAACCAGCCAGGATATGTTACTGTATAACCAGCCAGGACATGTTACTGTATAACCAGCCAGGATATGTTACTGTATAACCAGCCAGGACATGTTACTGTATAACCAGCCAGGACATGTTACTCTATAACCAGCCAGGACATGTTACTGTATAACCAGCCAGGACATGTTACTGTATAACCAGCCAGGACATGTTACTGTATAACCAGCCAGGACATGTTACTGTATAACCAGACAGGACATGTTACTGTATAACCAGCCAGGACATGTTATTGTATAACCAGCCAGGACATGTTACTGTATAACCAGACAGGACATGTTACTGTATAACCAGCCAGGACATGTTACTGTATAACCAGCCAGGACATGTTACTGTATAACCAGCCAGGACATGTTACTGTATAACCAGCCAGGATATGTTACTGTATAACCAGCCAGGACATGTTACTGTATAACCAGCCAGGACATGTTACTGTATAACCAGACAGGACATGTTACTGTATAACCAGCCAGGACATGTTACTGTATAACCAGCCAGGACATGTTACTGTATAACCAGCCAGGATATGTTACTGTATAACCAGCCAGGACATGTTACTGTATAACCAGCCAGGACATGTTACTCTATAACCAGCCAGGACATGTTACTGTATAACCAGCCAGGACATGTTACTGTATAACCAGCCAGGACATGTTACTGTATAACCAGCCAGGACATGTTACTGTATAACCAGACAGGACATGTTACTGTATAACCAGCCAGGACATGTTATTGTATAACCAGCCAGGACATGTTACTGTATAACCAGACAGGACATGTTACTGTATATCCAGCCAGGACATGTTACTGTATAACCAGCCAGGACATGTTACTGTATAACCAGCCAGGACATGTTACTGTATAACCAGCCAGGACATGTTACTGTATAACCAGCCAGGACGTGTTACTGTATAACCAGCCAGGACATGTTACTGTATAACCAGCCAGGACATGTTACTGTACAACCAGCTATGACATGTTTCTGTTCCACAAATCCCCACCCACAACAGGTTTAAAAGCAGTCAGCTTTTGACTGTCACGTCCTGATTTGTTTCACCTGTCCATGTGCTTGTCTCCACCCCTCTCCAGGTGTCGCTCATCTTTCCCATTATCCCCTGGGTACTTATACCTGTGCTCTCTGTTTATCTGTTGCCAGTTTGTCAAGTCAATCAGCATTTTGTCTCAGCTCCTCAGTCTCTATTTTTCTCGCCCTCCTGGTTTTGACCCTTGCCTGCCCTGACACTGAGCCCGCCTGCCTGACCACTCTGCCAGCCCCTGACCCTGAATCTGCCTGCCGTCCTGTGCCTTTGCCCTTACTCTGGGTTACCTCCCTCTGCCTGATCTGACCCTGAGCCTGCCTGCCGTCCTGTACCCTTGCCCCTACTCTGGGTTACCTCCCTCTGCCTGACCTGACCCTGAGCCTGCCTGCCGTCCTGTACCCTTGCCCCACTACTCTGGGTTATCGACCTCTGCCAGATTTGAACTGCTTTAAGACACTGTAGCTATAGTCAGAAAACATTGTTGAAAATGTCTGAGTCCATCAACACCAAGCCAGATATGACAGAGGTGAAATGGAAGAGAGGATTGTGGATATCTACATCAGTGCAGAGACCCTGAGAGACGGTGAGACCAGCACCTCAACACATCTGCAGAATGGCCAGCTACATAACAGTTACAACACCCTTACTGAAGAGAGAGAGACCAGCTACAGACTAGCTAAGACCACCTGACCAAAGAGAGACCAGCTACAGACCAGTTATAACAACCTGACTGAAGAGAGAGATCAGCTACAGACCAGTTACAACAACTTAACTGAAGAGAGAGACAAGCTACAAACCAGTTACAACACCCTGACTAAAGAGAGAGACCAGCTACAAGTAAGTTACAACAACCTGACTGAAGAGAGAGACCAGCTACAGACAAGCTACAACATCTTGACTAAAGAGAGAGACCAGTTACAGAGGAAGAGAGATGATTTTGAAGGTTGTTACTACATCTTGACCAAGACTAAAAACTTGAGACAACAGACAGGACTGTACCAACAAAGCCTTGAGACCTCATGTTTCAATACTACCTCTACTTAACCCATCAGAGTCTAAGCTCTATTTCGTCCATAGTTTTCCACCATTTCAATCTCAATCAGGGACAACGATAGACAGCTGCCTCTGATTGAGAACCATACCAGGCCAAACACAGAAATACCAAATCATAGAAAAAAGAACAGACTGCCCACCCAACTCACGCCCTGACCAACTAAAACAAAGACATAACAAAAGAACTAAGGTCAGAACGTGACAGTACCCCCCCCTCCCCAAACATATAGGAGTGGGTGGGTGTCTGTCCGCGGTGGCGGCTCTGGCGCGGGACGTGGACCCCACTCCACCATAGTCTTTCTCCGCCTCTTTACCCGCCTCCGTGGCCTCTTTAGAGCGACGACCGTCGCCGCCGACCTCGGTCTGACGGGCGATTCCAGCAGCTCCGGAGTGAAGGGCGATTCCGGCATCTCCGGATTAACGGACGGCTCTGGCAGCTCCTGACTGACAGGCGACTCAGGCAGCTCCTGACTGACTGGCGGCTCTGGCAGCTCCTGACTGGCGGGCGGCTCTGGCAGCTCAGGACAGACCGGCGACTCTGGCAGCTCAGGACAGACGGGTGACTCTGGCAGCTCAGGACAGATGGGCGACTCTGGCAGCTCCTGACTGACGGGCGACTCTGGCAGCTCCTGACTGACTGGCGGCTCTGGCAGCTCCTGACTGGCGGGCGGCTCTGGCAGCTCCTGACTGGCGGGCGGCTCTGGCAGCTCAAGACAGACGGGCGAATCTGGCAGCTCAGGACAGACGGGCGACTCTGGCAGCTCAGGACAGACGGGCGACTCTGGCAGCTCAGGACAGACGGGCGACTCTGGCCGCTCAGGACAGACGGGCGACTCTGGCAGCTCAGGACAGACGGGAGACTCTGGCAGCTCAGGACAGACGGGAGACTCTGGCAGCTCAGGACAGACGGGCGACTCTGGCAGCTCAGGACAGACGGGAGACTCTGGCAGCTCAGGACAGACGGGAGACTCTGGCAGCTCAGAACAGACGGGAGACTCTGGCAGCGCTGGACAGGTGGGAGCACCTGTAGGGAGGAGACAGCCTGGTGCGTGGGGCTGCCACCGGAGGCCTGGTGCGTGGAGGAGGCACCAGATAGACCGGACCGTGGAGGCGCACTGGAGGTCTCGAGCAATGAGCCTGCGCAACCCTACCTGGCTGGATACTCCCCGTCGCCAGGCCAGTGCGGTGAGGTGGAACAGACCGCACTGGGCTGTGCTGGCGAACCGGGGACACCGTGCGTAGGGCTGGTGCCATGTACCCCGGCCCAAGGAGACGCACTGGAGACCAGATGCGCTGAGCCGGCTTTATGGCACCTGGCTCGATGCCCACTCTAGCCCGGCCGATACGAGGCGCTGCTATGTAACGCACCAGGCTAACACGGTGCCTGCCCGGTCCACCTCTCTCCACGGTAAGCACGGGGAGTTGGCGCAGGTCTCATACCTGACTTAGCCACACTCCTCGTGTGCCACCCCCCAATACATTTTGGGGGTTGCCTCTCGTCCCAGCAGCGCTGCCGTGCTGCCTCCTCCTACCACCGCCGCTCAGCTTTCGCTGCCTCCAGCTCTGCCTTGGGGCGGCGATATTCCCCAGCCTGTGCCCAGGGTCCTTCTCCGTCCAGAATCTTCTCCCATGTCCATGAGTCCTTAGATTTCTGATGCTGCCCGTTACCACACTGCTTGGTCCTTTGGTGGTGGGTGATTCTGTAACGGTCTTCTTCCTCCTCTGACGAGGAGTAGTAGGAAGGATCGGAGGACCAATGCGCAGCGTTGTATGTGTTCATGATTCTTTTAATAGAACAAAGAAAAATACAAAATAACAACGTGAAATAACAAAATGAAACAGTTCCGTATGGAACACACAGACACAGAAAATAATCACAATCATCAACCTAAGACTGGTGGGAGTCATATCATGTATTATATTATCACACTAAGGCTGGTGGGAGTCATATCATGTATTATATTATCACACTAAGACTGGTGGGAGTCATATCATGTATTATATTATCACACTAAGACTGGTGGGAGTCATATCATGTATTATATTATCACACTAAGACTGGTGGGAGTCATATCATGTATTATATTATCACACTAAGGCTGGTGGGAGTCATATCATGTATTATATTATCACACTAAGGCTGGTGGGAGTCATATCATGTATTATATTATCACACTAAGGCTGGTGGGAGTCATATCATGTATTATATTATCACACTAAGGCTGGTGGGAGTCGTATAATGTATTATATTATCACACTAAGGCTGGTGGGAGTCATATCATGTATTATATTATCACACTAAGGCTGGTGGGAGTCATATCATGTATTATATTATCACACTAAGACTGGTTGGAGTCATATCATGTATTATATTATCACACTAAGGCTGGTGGGAGTCATATCATGTATTATATTATCACACTAAGACTGGTTGGAGTCATATCATGTATTATATTATCACACTAAGACTGGTTGGAGTCATATCATGTATTATATTATCACACTAAGACTGGTTGGAGTCATATCATGTATTATATTATCACACTAAGGCTGGTGGGAGTCATATCATGTATTATATTATCACACTAAGACTGGTTGGAGTCATATCATGTATTATATTATCACACTAAGGCTGGTGGGAGTCATATCATGTATTATATTATCACACTAAGGCTGGTGGGAGTCATATCATGTATTATATTATCAAACTAAAACTGGTGGGAGTCATATAATGTATTATATTATCACACTAAGGCTGGTGGGAGTCACGTGGTGGCTGACTGTGGTTGACTGATAAAGAGTTTCACTACTATAATTCACACAGAGACAGGACATTGCATGGAGAAGACACAGCTACAGACGCATATTAGAGCTGATGTAAGAAGTACAAGTTACTGTACTTGATCACCAGTGTGTTAGAATGTCAGAGGGAGTGTATCAAAACTCAGATGGATTTGAAGACGATGAGCCTGATGCAATGAAGAACACAGACATTGATGGCCAATTATATGCCAACGTAAGAGCCTTCAAGCCCAGACCAAGAGATGGAGTTGTTGCTTCAGGTAAGATCACACACACACACACACACACACACACACACACACACACACACACACACACACACACACACACACACACACACACACACACACACACACACACACACACACACACACACACACACACACACACACACACACAAACACATAAGCACACAAACAAATACAGGTGAGATAACCCTGCAGAACTCTAGCTTCATTTGTCCCAATCCTGGATGATACAGTAAAACACATTACCAAAGATCTTTAATCATTTGTGATTCAGTACATGTTCAGTGGTGGAAGAGACCCTCTGGAGTTGCTGCAGTGTGTCTGGGGCTGCTGTGTGTTCTCCTACTGGCTGGGATCATAGGCCTGTCTGTCTACTGTAAGTTTACTATGTTGTCACTGAGACTTAAGTAGCCTACTTAATTATACTTAATCATCAATGGTGTTTTAGTTACATGTTTCATCAACTTTACCCTTTTACAGATGGAGTCATTGATCATCACAACTCAACAGAGAGAAACCAGCTGCTGGCTAGTTACAGTAATCTGACTGAAGAGAGAGACCAGCTACAGGCCAGTTATAGCCTTCTGATTAAAGAGAGAGACCAGCTACAGACTGAGAGAGATAGTCTTAGTGGGAGGCTTATCAATCTCAGTGAGTAAACATACAATAGTACATTTTCATTAATCCCACACACTTTATTGTGTGCTGATTTTTTTAACTTAAGTATCCTGTGTGGTTAATTGAAAGAAATTAATGTTTTCATCTTGTAGAACAAACCTGTCCCAAAGGCTGGCAGAATTTTGAATCCAGTTGGTACTTCCTGTCTAATGATACAAAAACCTGGAAGGAGAGCAGAGAGGACTGTCTGGAGAGAGGATCAGACCTGGTGATCGTAAACAGTGATAAGGAACAGGTGAGAGAGAGAGAGAGAGAGTGAGAGGGGGGAGAGAGAGAGAGAGAGAGAGAGAGAGAGAGAGAGAGAGAGAGAGAGAGAGAAGATATGGGTGTGCAAGGGGTATATGCATATTTATTTATCTTTCTCAACAACAGGAGTTTCTCTTCAAACTCAAGAAGAGAGTCTGGATTGGTCTGACTGACTCTGTTACTGAGGGGAACTTGATATGGGTGGACGGCACCCCACTGACCACCCCAAGGTAATATACTACTGCTCTAATAACACTGACCAACCCAAGGTAATATACTACTGCTCTAATAACACTGACCACCCCAAGGTAATATACTACTGCTATAATAACACTGACCACCCCAAGGTAATATACTACTGCTATAATAACACTGACCACCCCAAGGTAATATACTACTGCTATAATAACACTGACCAACCCAAGGTAATATACTACTGCTATAATAACACTGACCACCCCAAGGTAATACACTACTGTTATAATAACACTGACCACCCCAAGGTAATATATTACTGCTCTAATAACACTGACCACCCCAAGGTAATATACTACTGTTATAATAACACTGACTAACCCAAGGTAATACACTACTGTTATAATAACACTGACCAACCCAAGGTAATACACTACTGTTATAATAACACTGACTAACCCAAGGTAATACACTACTGTTATAATAGCACTGACCACATTGTAAGGAGAAGGAATGATTCTCTGTGTTGTTCATACTCTAGGTTCTTCATACTCAACTGGTGGACCAACACTGACCACAGACTAAGAGATGATAACTACTCTGACAATAAGGCTCCAATTTTCAGTTTAGTCAACCTTTATATATAGAGGTTATTGTCATTGATGGCAGCAGTCAACAAAGTTGAATTTAAACTGAAACATTTCTGTATATTATTTAGGATTGTGATGTTCTAACTGTGATGTCTGACTGTTTTTAACCCTGTAGGTACTGGTATTAACCATGATATCTGACTGTTTTTAACCCTGTAGGTACTGGTATTAACCATGATATCTGACTGTTTTAACCCTGTAGGTACTGGTATTAACCATGATATCTGACTGTTGTTAACCCTGTAGGTACTGGTATTAACCATAATATCTCACTGTTATTAACCCTGTAGGTACTGGTATTAACCATGTTATCTGACTGTTTTTAACCCTGTAGGTACTGGTATTAACCATGATATCTGACTGTTGTTAACCTTGTAGGTACTGGTATTAACCATGATATCTGACTGTTTTTAACCCTGTAGGTACTGGTATTAACCATGATATCTGACTGTTTTTAACCCTGTAGGTACTGGTATTAACCATGATATCTGACTGTTTTTAACCCTGTAGGTACTGGTATTAACCATGATATCTGACTGTTGTTAACCCTGTAGGTACTGGAATTAACCATGCTATCTGACTGTTGTTAACCCTCTAGGTACTGGTATTAACCATGATATCTGACTGTTGATAACCCTTTAGGTGCTGGTATTAACCATGATATCTGACTGTTGTTAACCCTGTAGGTACTGGCATAAACCACAGCCTGATAATGGTGCTGGCAGACTAGACTATGGTGAGGAGGACTGTGTTGAGATACGTAAAGATCAGCGTCCTCTGGAGGCTTGGAATGACTTGTCATGTGACAGGAAAATCTACTGGGTTTGTGAGAAAGCTGTTTAACATCACCATGACAACATACTGTAACACATACAGCAGCACACAGTGCACGAAACTTCCTCCTTCATTCTCTCGCTAACTCTGTGTGTCTCTCTCTCTGTCTCTCTCTGTCTCTCTGTCTCACTCTCTCTCTCACAGACATTCTCTCTCTGTCTCAAACTCACACACACAACCTCACACACACATGCACACACACTGTGTGCACACATGCATGCAAACGCATCTATTGTTGTGTTTATTTGTAGTATCATATTAATAAAAGGCCTACTTATTTCCTGTTTGTAACTTCCTGTGTTTTATACCTCATCAGGTTCAACATGAATTCAGTACATTTGACTTTGTGCATTCACATAACTTCCAATTCAAATATATGCTACAGATATTTACATGCTCCAATTCAGGCCTGGTGATGACATTCTCAACAGTACCAAACCACCATTACATACACTGTATAGGAGGAGGTGACTGTATCACCAATCAATGAGTGTAATAGAGATATCAAAGGATGTTACTTAATAATATTTGACAGTCAGTCTTTGTTGTCAAGTTACATATAAGCACAATATAAAATGCTCATATTTGACTGTTGTTCCCCTATATGGGTCCCAAAAGATGGAAGTGTAGTAGATATTTTCAGTGGTTCAACTAGCTGTCACTCAAAAACTCCTCAACCAATCAGGTTCATTAAGAGAAAGAGCTGCAGGTAGCCTAGCGGTTAAGATCTTTGGGCCAGGAACCGAAAGGTTGGTGATTCGAATTCCTGAGACGACTATTTGAAAAATCTGTTGATGTGCCCTTCAGCAAGGCACTTAACCCTAATTGCTGCTGTAAGTCGCTCTGGATAAGAGCATCTTCTAAATGGCTAAACTGTAAATGTAGAGGAGAGCCCCAGGGGTTACTGTTATCATCTCATCCTCACTGGTTAAAACTACCCACCCTCAATATCCACTTGGAGCAGTTTGTAGTATCAAATCTATTGTCTGGACATTATAATGACCAATGTTTGTAGTTCTGGACCTCCTGAACATGTTGATGTATATTTGGGAGTAAACAGAGGGTCCAAATCAGCAGAAAGGTGAAAGGAAGGAGGAGTTCTGGAAACTCCCTGAATTATCTTGGGGGTGTTACATATGATATGTAATATATGTTAACAACTAGTCTTTGTTCTCCACTTCCCCTCTATGATCTATATCTTCCTGGTATGACAGTGTCCTGTCCATCATCACAAATAGCAAGTCCCATTCCCTGGACAGGAGGACTGTGTTGAGATATACTCTGGACAAGATGACCATGTAGAGACATGGAATGATTTATATTGTTCTGCAGAAAATGGTTTAACAATAACCACTGCAAAAATCTCTCACACTCACACACACACACACACACGCGCACATGCACACAAGCACAGACACAGTATGCAAACTTGTTCTATTTTGTTGTATTAGCATAGCTACAACTACCCGTGTCATTTTGTTGATACTTCCCTAGAGTTAACACCTACAGTAGTCACACAGACAGAGACACACAGATGACTCAGAGACAGAGATATCACTAGAAGCAGAGACTTAACGTATAGAGGTCTTGCAGTTGACGTACGACACCTCCTGGTGGCCATGTTGGAAGACCACCACATTAATTCTAGAAGCAGAGACAGCAGAGAAAATCCCTTTGTCCTCTTACTGTGGAGGAATGGAATGTATGTTGGGCCTATGGAGAACCTACCTCAGAACAGTAACATGCAATAAAGGGACTGTGGGACAATATGTTTTGTCAGACAAAATGGTGTTAATGACGATAGATGGTATATGAAAATCGATGTCGTTTTTGTTATGTTATTAAAAGTTAAACGATGACGTTATAACAAAAACAGTGTAACTTGAAGAGTTTCCACAATATGTACCTGAAGTTTGCACACTGTACGTTGTGTGGAAAATGTCCAGATCAAATAGAATGTTTCTGAAAAGATGAAATGTGACGTTAGTTGTCTAAATTGGATATGTGTAAAATCCAGACTTTGCCTCGTAACTAGTTACGCTCAGAGAACTTGCCAAAAAGACGGAAACACCTCTTTCTGACCCGAGGGTATAAAACATGTGAGTTAAGAATGAACATAACAGACTACGTGACCATGTGCTGCAGCCAATGTTCTATTAGTTGTAACCCCACAACACAACGCGAGGTTGAAGAAGACAAAGGAACCTTTTAACAAATCTGTGCTACGGATGAGTAGCTGTGTCTCTGAATTCAAGCAAGACCACCCGGTTACCACTCTCCAAGGAATCGTGTGTCGACACTCCTTTCATTCCTACGCTACACGGCTGACCATACTCAGAAGACCCCCGTTCAGAACAAGGGCGAGGAAACAGGCCACTATGAGAAAGGACCCTGACCTCGTGTGGACAATCAGAGAGTTACACCCGGTAACCAAAGAAGTGCTGCCATCAGAGAAGGAGGAACTCGGTCCACAAGGAGATGCCAAATCGGAGACCTTTGACACGTAATTACATCATTATATTCTGACCCATGAGAGCGGCAGTTCGGGGCGAGGTTAGGGCTAAACTAAGCATGGTTTACCAATGTACCTAGGTGTGCTTTTCACTTGTGCTCTCTCACTTTCTCACTCTTTTTAAATCCCCATTTTGTATAACATGTGTCATATTGTGTTGGCCAGCTAGGGACATGTTTCATTAAACTACGTTCTAATCAATAGACTGTGTGTTTGTGTATCTTATATTATCATTTTAGCTTGTTAGTAAATAAATATTCAACTAAATTAGTGAGGCACGGACTTATTTAGTGGGACTGGGGTTTGTGCAGATTCCCGGATTATGTGACGTTCAGGATGAGATTGTCGAGGAAATTAATTAATTAGCAACGGTTGTAAAATCGATATTCTGATATTCTTTGAGTTAATTTTGGAAAAAGAAACTCAATAAAACCAAACTTTCCCATGGTGCCCCAGGTTGCTGAGTTAATAATTACCTGATTAATTTAATCACGTAATTATAAACAGTTAATCATTATCGATGAACAGCAGCCGTTACAATCAATACATAACAGATGTTAAAGGTCATCTATGCTGAACTAGATATGAACACAAAGGTCAAGTTTGACAGAGGTGAGATGGAGGAGAGGATTGTGGATATCTACATCAATGCAGACAACCTGAGAGATGGTGAGACCAGCACCAAGAGAGAAGAGACAGCAGACACTGCTCCTAATAATGGACCAGGAGACCAGCAATCAGGTAACACACACTCAACACTATTAGAGTAGAAGGTTAAAGGTCCCTCCCCTAGGATTGTATTCTCCAATGATTTTTGAGAAAGAGGGGAGGAGAGAGGATGAGAGGAGGAATTGAGAAAGGATGAATTGAGAAAGAGCTCATAGACAAGTCTGTAATACCTATATTTCACCTCTATGGTGAGTTCATCTCTCACTTTAACCACTAGCTGTAATCATCACCTAACCATCACCTAACCATTCAGGACCTTATCCATGTCATTTACAATGACAGCATCCCAGAGAAGAGTGGGTTAACTTCCTTATTCAGGGGCAGAACGACAGATCAGGGATTTGATCCAACTACTTTTAAGGTTACTGGCCTAACGCTCTAACCACTAGGCTACCTGCCTTCCCATTTATATTTATCTTCCCTTTTGTACTTTAACTATTTGCACATCGGTATAACACTCTACATAGCCATAATATGACATTTGAAATGTCTATATTCCTCTGAAACTTTTGTTAGTATAGTGTTTATTTTTTATTCATTATTTCACTTTTGTTTGTTATCTATTTCACTTGCTTTGGCAATATGTTTCCCATGCCAATAAAGCCCTTTGAGAGAGAGAGAGAGTGAGAGAGGGAGAGAGAGGGCATTATCACAGTAGGTTATTGTTACACCCCTTTCTCACAGATCCAGAAATGTTATTTGTGACAATTGTCATCATTCCATGTCTGTACGGGGTAATCTTGTCTATAGTATATCTCAACTACTCTACTCTTTTGGGTCTCTATCTCTTTATTTATTTTCGGTTGCTTCCACCAGCCAAACTATATACCATCTCTCTCTCATCTATTCCTCTCTGCTGTTTATGATCACCATGGAGCTGTTGCTTGAGGTAAGATTTTACACACACACACACACACACACACACACACACACACACACACACACACACACACACACACACACACACACACACACACACACACACACCCACCCACACACACACACACACACACACACACACACACACACACACACACACACACACACACACACACACACACACACACACACACACACACACACACACACACACACACACAAACACACTTAACTAGGCAAACACTAAAATCATATAATTGTGTGACCTGTAGTTTGAAACACACAAAAAAGACCGTCGACCATGTCCATAGAGGTCTAGGATCAACTTCCCCTCCCCCAATCCTAACCTTAATCATTTAGTGGAGGAAAAACTGACCCAAGATCAGCGTCGAGGGCAAACATCACCTGACTCCATATTTTATTTTATCCTGTTACACAAAGGAGACAGACCAGTTAGAGGCCTGTTACAACACCACTGGCCTGACACAAGACAGAGACCAGCCAGTTCAATTTGCACTAGCACTAGACAGCTGATTCTAATCATCAAAGCTTGATGATGAGTTGGTTATTTGAATCAGCTGTGTAGTGTAGGGTAAAACCCAAAATGTTCACTAAGGGGGGCCCCAGGACCGAGTTTAGGAAACTCTGCTTTAAGGCAACATGGCTATAGTCAATAAACATTGTTGAAAATGTGTGAGTCCATCTATACCAAGCCGGATATGACCAATAAGGTTTGACAGAGGTGAGATGGAAGAGAGGATTGTGGATATCTACATCAGTGCAGAGACCCTGAGAGAAGGTGAGACCAGCACCTCAACACATCTGCAGAATGACCAGCTACATAACAGTTACAACACCCTTACTGAGGAACGAGACCAACTACAGACCAGTTACAACAACCTAACTGAAGAGAGAGACCAGCTACATAACAGTTACAACACCCTTACTGGGGAACGAGACCAACTACAGACCAGTTACAACAACCTAACTGAAGAGAGAGACCAGCTACATAACAGTTACAACACCCTTACTGAGGAACGAGACCAACTACAGACCAGTTACAACAACCTAACTGAAGAGAGAGACCAGCTACATAACAGTTACAACACCCTTACTGAGGAACGAGACCAACTACAGACCAGTTACAACAACCTAACTGAAGAGAGAGACCAGCTACATGACAGTTACAACACCCTTACTGAGGAACGAGACCAACTACAGACCAGTTACAACAACCTAACTGAAGAGAGAGGCCAGCTACATAACAAATACAACACACTTACTGAGGAACGAGACCAACTACAGACCAGTTACAACAACCTAACTGAAGAGAGAGACCAGCTACATGACAGTTACAACACCCTTACTGAGGAACGAGACCAACTACAGACCAGTTACAACAATTTAACTGAAAAGAGAGACAAGCTACAAACCAGTTACAACACCCTGACTAAAGAGAGAGACCAGCTACAGAGGAAGATAGATGATTTTGAAGGTAGGTATTACATCTTGACCAAGACTAAAAACTGGAGACAACAGAGCCTTGAGGCCTCATGTATCAATACTACCTCTACTTAACCCATCAGAGTCTAAGCTCTATTTCATCCATAGTTTTCCACCATTTCAGTCCCCTTCACCGTAGAAATGGCCTGCAGAACCGAAGGAACCTTTACAGTCCAAGCCACCAACGATCGCAGATTCACTTCTTCCTTCTCTGCCAACATCTCCATGGTAACTGGGGGCGGTGAGCCTCATGGCGCCCGCTAGCACCCCGTCAGGAACGGATGTAACCCTGTCCGTTGTCAGCAAAGTAAGGGTCTTGTTTCAAAACTCTAAAATGGCCTCCTTTTCTCATATCCTCTCTCCCTCACAGCCACTGATTGAAAAATAATTGGTTGCTGTAAGCTACCAGTTGTTATCAGCTACGTCAGTTATCTGACTAAGCTCTCTCGCACTATCTATACCCTCTCCCTCTTCCTCCCCTTCTTAACTTCCTTCCTCCCTCCAGGTGACAGATTTTACCACTCTCCAGTGCAGGCTACCAGGCGTCTCCTCCAAAGGGCCAGGATTCTGGTCTAGAAGCACGGTTTTGAATGCTCCTACAGTTTTGTTTCGGTACTGCAGTTTATCAGATACTCGACCCAGAAATAGATTTTCCGTACACAGCCACATAGGAAAGTCAGATTAGAAAATTCCTAATAAGACACTTTAGTCAGAACCTTTGTGCACAAAACAATTCATTGTAATCTCAAATAGTTGTCGCTGAGGCCGATTTTTGTACTTTTTATAGTCACTCAATGACTGCCATGTTTTTGGATGACGTAATGATCTCGTTGCTGCTCAAATCAAATCAAATTGTATTGGTCACATACACATATTCACCAGATGTCAAATGATGTGCAGTGTGCCCCCGATAAATGCGTTGGGCAGACCGTACCACCCTCTGGAGAGCCTCGCTCTGCTCCCTGTACCCACTGAGTGCTAGTGAGCATGTGATGTTGGGCAGACCGTACCACCCTCTGGAGAGCCTCGCTCTGCTCCCTGTACCCACTGAGTGCTAGTGAGCATGTGATGTTGGGCAGACCGTACCACCCTCTGGAGAGCCTCGCTCTGCTCCCTGTACCCACTGAGTGCTAGTGAGCATGTGATGTTGGGCAGACCGTACAGCCCTCTGGAGAGCCTCGCTCTGCTCCCTGTACCCACTGAGTGCTAGTGAGCATGTGATGTTGGGCAGACCGTACAGCCCTCTGGAGAGCCTCGCTCTGCTCCCTGTATCCACTGAGCGCTAGTGAGCATGTGATGTTGGGCTGTGTAAACCGAATGCAACCCGGATACAGACGTCCATGAATCTGCGTATGTGAACGTGAATACCTTGAAAACAACAACATCTTGGACACAGTCTCCAGTTCTTATTATACCTCAATGGTCTCCCCTGACTGCCCGTTAACATGCAGCTCCTAAAACTGTTGTTATTATACCCTAGTGGTCTCCTCTGACTGTCTGTTAGCATGCAGCTCCTCACCTGCTGTTCAAAGTAGGTAGAGCTGGTGGTAGTGGACAGGTCAGGCAGCGTGGGTGTGTGTCTGGGCTTAGTGAAGAACTCTGTGGGGGTGGTTGTGAGCTCTACAGCCCAAAGCCTTGGTTTCTCAAAAGCATTTTTTGTCTAAGTCCATCGTTTCAACAATAGGATCCTATTGTTCTCAGATGAATCCCTTACCCTTAATATTATTTTGGGTAACCGGGCCCAGGTCACTGTCACCAACACTACAGCTGTACCTGTAGTTAGTACTACATCCACCCAGGTCACTGTCACCAACACAACAGCTGTACCTGTAGTTAGTACTACATCCACCCAGGTCTCTGTTCCCAACACTACAGCTGTACCTGTAGTTAGTACTACATCCACCCAGGTCTCTGTCACCAACACTACAGTTGTACCTGTAGTTAGTACTACATCCACCCAGGTCTCTGTCACCAACACTACAGCTGTACCTGTAGTTAGTACTACATCCACCCAGGTCTCTGTCACCAACACTACAGCTGTACCTGTAGTTAGTACTACATCCACCCAGGTCTCTGTCACCAACACTACAGCTGTACCTGTAGTTAGTACTACATCCACCCAGGTCTCTGTCACCAACACTACAGCTGTACCTGTAGTTAGTACTACATCCACCCAGGTCTCTGTCACCAACACTACAGCTGTACCTGTAGTTAGTACTACATCCACCCAGGTCTCTGTCACCAACACTACAGTTGTACCTGTAGTTAGTACTACGTCCACCAGAGGGCCACCTTTGACTCCCTGTATCTAAGGGTCTGTGTGATGCTTTCTCTCCTCCTGTGGAATAGAGTAGAGCTGTAGAGTTGTATAATAGTTCATGTAGGTATGTATGTATGTAATATGATATAGAGTCATATAATGTATCATATTATCAAACTAAGGCTGGTGGAGTCATATCATGTATTATATTATCAAAATAAGGCTGGTGGAGTCCTATCATGTAGTATATTATTCAACTAAGACTGGTGTAAGTCATATCATGTAGTATATTATCAAACTAAGGCTGGTGGGAGTCACGTGGTGGCCAGTGTTTCTAATCCACTGTGGTTGACTGATAAAGAGTTTCACTATCATACAGTATGTGAAGGTATGTTTATAATCGTTAAGGACTGGAGAGTCTTTCAGAAGAAAAATAAACTGTGTGGAGCTAAACAGACAAATACCTAGAGGAAACCCTGGTTCAGTCTGCTTTCCACCAGACCCTGGGAGATTAATAAACCTTTCAACAGGACAATAACCTAAAACAGAAGACCAAATATACACTGGAGTTGCTTTCCAAGAAGACAGTCAATGTTCCTGAGTGGCCAAGTTACAGTTTTGACTTAAATCTACTTGAAAATCTATGGCAAGACCTGAAAATGGTTGTCTAGCAATGATCAACAACCAATTTGACAAACTTCAAGAATTTTGAAAATAATAATAATCCAGGTGTGGAAATCTCCTAGAGATTTACCAGGAAATACTCACAGCTGTAATCGCTGCCAAATGTGCTTCTACAAAGTATTGACTTAGGGGTGTGAATACTTATGTAAAATCTATATTATATTTCATTTTCAATACATTTGCAAACATTTCTAAAAATATGGGGTATTTTGTATAAATATAACAATATATTTACTGCATTTTAAATTTAGTCTGTAACACAACAACATTTCTGCTGTAGTCCAACCTGGTCCCACTTTCTGAAGGCACTGTATGTTAAACATGAATGCTCTAATTGTAAGTCTGCTAAATGACTAAAATGGAAATGTAATAGAAATTAATGGTAAATAATGTATTGTGTAACTTTGGAGTCACTTTTATTGTAAATAAGAATAGAATTCTATGATTAAAGATAATCATGAATGAATTGTGAATAATGATGAGTGAGAAAGTTACAGAGGTATAACTATCATACCCCCCCCGCCCCCCCCCCCAAAAAAATGCTAACCTCCCCTATTATTGGTAATGGTGAGAGGTTAGCATGTCTTGGGGGTATGATATAAAATGCTAACCTCCACTATTATTGGTAATGGTGAGAGGTTAGCATGTCTTGGGGGTATGATATAAAATGCTAACCTCCACTATTATTGGTAATGGTGAGAGGCTAGCATGTCTTGGGGGTATGATATAAAATGCTAACCTCCACTATTAATGGTAATGGTGAGAGGTTAGCATGTCTTGGGGGTATGATAATAAATGCTAACCTCCCCTATTAATGGTAATGGTGAGAGGTTAGCATGTCTTGGGGGTATGATCCTCTGTAACTTTCTCACTCAACATTATTTACCATTCATTAAATTAAAGGTGACATTCTGTACAGTCACCACATATGAAACATTTGATCTCCAATCCAAAACGCTGGCGTATAGAGCCAAATGAAAAGTTGTAGCTTCACTGTCCAAATAAATACGTAAGGGAGCGTACGTGAGATAAGAAAAGACAGTATGTCACGTCACACAGCCTTTAATAGTGACAGGTCACAATGGTACAGTAAGGGTGTGGCGTCATTGTAAACATCGTTGATATTAAGCATCTCAATCACATCACGATAAAGGGAAGGAGTTCCCATAGCTTGTTTGGTGACCCGTTACTCTACTCACAGAACCAAGGTCACATCCGTAGCCCAGCATTTTCATGTCTGTATTTATTCAAATGGAATACAACTGGAGAGTAACTTCAAAAGATACTCATAGCATCTCTGAATCTTTATGTGACATTCCTCCCCCAGACCTGATTGGGTGTTAGAAGGCTCCATTACAGCTGCTTCCCTTTGTCACGTTTCCTGTTAGGACCGGCCTGAATCCCAGACCATAAATCTTCCTGAGTTAAAGAGTTACAACGGTCAACAGAATCATCTTAAATGGGATTTTCTTACATTTGCTTGTCTTTATTAATATTGCAGGTCTTCCGGTGTGACCATGCTGAATAAGAGGTTAGACACCACAGTGTATTTTACAACAGGAGGATTTCAAACCAAACCAAATAGAAGGGATGTTATATCCTCTAAATAATCACACTCTCTATCCACCACATCTACATGTGTACTACATTTAGTGTGTATACTTTATACGCTTTATACATTAGGTGAAGTAGTCAAATCAAGGGCAGGTATTTATGACATAAGCTACTGAAAGAATGTTCATGCTAGTGTTGAAGAGCAGCATGATTGAAGTTGGGCTGAATGCTGCACCTGTTGAGGCAGGTCTGAGGGTGTTGGGGCTGGGTCTTGTTCTGCCCATGTTGAGGCTGGGCCTGGTTCTTCCCATGTTGAGGCTGGGCTGGGTGTGTTGATGTTGGGCCCAGTGCTACCCCTGATGTGGCTGGGCTCAGGGTTGTTGATGTTGGGCCAAGTGCTATCCCTTTCGAGGCAGGTGTGTGAGTGTTGAGGCTGGGCTGGGGGTTGTGAGGCTGGGCCTGGTACCACCCCTGTTGAGACAGGTCTGAGTGTTTGGAGGCTGGTCCAGGTTCTGCCCCTGTTTAGTCTGGGGCTGATGCTGGTGGCCCTGTTAGGCCCTGTGTGCTGGGGCCTCCCGCTCTATTGCCCTGTAGGGTGAAAGGAACCGTACACATAAATAGCAACACAAGAATATAGATGGTGAGAGTAAACAGTACCTGAACATATAGAAGAGCATGTAGGCACTCCGGGCTCTGGTCCTCAGCACAGTGGCTTCATTGGACATTGACACCTGGCTGTCGTTACAGCAGAACCAGTTTCCCCTGGCATGCAATATGTCACTAATGTAGTGCCCTGTGGAACAAGGAAGACAGACTAGAGGTCAAGGGTCAGGCTAGGGTGGGTAATAGAGTGTTTCGTAACAGTTAAACAGTTCATTTGGGAGGTATTTTATCTGTTACATGTGTCAAGTTTTGAAATCAGAGATAAACAAATACACATGACATTAAATTAGGCATACCTCTCCATTCTTTTGAATTAAATTGAGCAAACTCTAAACATATTGCAGTGCTTGTTGGGATGACACTTCACTCTGAAGCCTGCAGCCTTGCTAGCTTGGCCCGAAATGGCTGTTGGAGGGTCTAATTATCTCCTAAAACAGGGTTCCACAAATGGCGGCCCACGGGACAAATTTGGCCCAAGGGTGATTTTATTTGGCCCCCTATGTTTTCTGTCCAAATAAAACGTAATTGCTAAAAGACTGTAAAAACACCAGCAAATCAGCTCCAAGTGATTTTCATTTTGGAAATCTGTTTCAAAGTATTCCCACGCACAATAAAGAGATATATGTGGTTGTACACAAATGTAAGCAAGGTTTGAAATGAGTCAAATATTATATCTGTTTGGCCTTCCTACGGCATATTTGCAGTCTACAAATTATTTGTAATTTTGTTCCACACCCCTTCCCATCTGGCTAAGAAAGAAAATGGACCCGAGGCTGAATCTAGTTGATGATCCCTGGCCTTCACCCTCGATAATTTTCACTCCCTCAGCTTTGGGATGCTTGTGTATACGGCAGAGGCACACGTGAACATGCAAATTGAGATCCAAGGAGAAGGGAGTGATTTGGAATTCAGCTGATGTCATATGTATTGTGCATCTGCATGTGTGTGTTTGATGGTATTTACTTACCGGAGTTTGCGGAGCCTCCCAAATGAGAGACTACGCCAGTCAGCTGGTAGTAACCATTCACTGACTGTACTGGCTTCTGCTTCTGTAAGAAAACACATGTGATCATAGGATTCTCATTTCCTCTACAGTCCACCACACTGTCTACAGTCTACTACAGTACTAGTCTACTACAGGTCTACTACATCGTGTACTCCTCATAACTATCTCAGTGTTCTGTCATAACTTATTTTTCACTGGTTTCACTCTCTCTCTATCTCTCTCTCTCTTCTCACCACTGAGGCTGTCAGCAGCACTTTCCCTGGTTCCTGCTCATTTGAATCTGAGGGGTCAAATACACATATAAGGAGCTGTGAAAACGTGGTCACTTGTCTGAAATGCTCTGGACTAAAACAGCTCCCATACATCACTAAAGATGTCTGAGAAGCATTTTAAATTGCAGCTTCCAGATTCTCTGTCAGCAGGACCGTTTTGGGAGTGGGTGGTTTGTGTGGTGTTGGAGCAAGAATATTGTTATGGTGCCATGACCTACCTGAACAGCAGAGGGCGCTGTCTTTGGCCTCTCCAGGTGGGCTGGAGACTTGGCTGGCGAGGGTCTGGGGGATGGACCCCTGGATGCTGGGGGCCTGGTTGGTGAGGGCCTGTGGGCTGGCACTGTGCAGGTGTGGCACCATGTCCCCACAGAGGGTGGAGAGCCTCAGCTCCGAAGGAAACAAAAGAGGAGCCTCCAGCTTCTCCAACCCCCCAGGTCCTCCAAACCTCTTCAGATGCAGAACCAGCACACTGCCCAGAAACAGAGAGGAAGAGAGATGAACAGACAGACAATGAAACCAGTCAACAAAATAACAGATGAGTGAAATTTGTTTGGTGGTGCTCACCTATAAGTCCTACAACCTGCTCAGGAAAGTAACTACTCCTAAAGGCTCAGGACATTAAACACTGCTAGTACTATGAGAGGTTATAAAGGGACAACTCACAGAGGCAGTGTGTGGAACTGCTCCACCTTTGAGGCGTGGAGGCCTTTACAGCCCTCACATGTGAATTCAACCTGTTCACTCTGGTTAGAAACAAAAGCATTACATAATGAATGATACCACTACAATAATAAGATAGCGTATTCTGAGGCAGTGGGCAGCTTGCCCTGGGTGTTAGTCTCTACATGCAGGGCTGAGCCCTAAGTGCTGACTTTGAAAGTGAGTGCTAGGCTGTTCAGCAAGGTGCGCTCAGGGCTGATGTCCAATGAGAGGTGGTTGTAGTCCTCTCTGGTAGACGACTCGCGCCCACAGCTTCAGAAGCAGGACAAAGAGAAGAAAAATGCATCAAGTCTGTTTCTGTTTCAGGTCTCTACAATGTTTCTGTTATGCCATGTGTTTTGTAATATTAATATATACTATATATATATATATATATATATATATATAGAAAGATCATGTTCTCAGTACATACACTACAACCAATGGGATCTCTTACCTGGTACATTTGCGCACCGACACAAGCTGGAACTCCAGCTGGGAAACAGGGCAGGTATAGTTCATCCCGAGTGTCTTCAGAATCATGCCCTCCTCCTTCAGCTGGCACAGCATATTGACAAGTAACTCGTGTGCGTCCTATGATGAGGAAGAGAAAGAAACACACCAAGATAAAAGCAAATTAAAAAGAGAAAATGAACCCTTGCAAGAAGAGCACTCGTACACAAGAGAGTAGTGCCTCAGTTACCTGTTGCGTGTCCCCCAGATACTTCAAATCGTATCCCGACAAGGAGTACTTGACCTTCCACATGAGGTCTGCTTTTGAGGCCTGGTTTGCCACACTGTCAGGTAGGCCTGAACGGTGCACATCAGACAGACACCTGTAGGGGAGACAGAGAGTAAGTTAGCAGCCGAGTGGATGGTGTCAACCTACTGGCTTACGCCTGAAGAGGCAGATGAGTATATACAAATATGTTTTATCTAGTGGCACCCCATCATTAGAAATGTTTCATTCGATTTGATGCAATTTCACCTTTGAGGACGGACAATGAAGCCAAACAACAAAAATGTGTTGTTTATTCTCCTAAGATATTTGGTTTGGATACTGCTCTCAATTCTAGAGCATTTTAAAAATCTACCAAATTTCCCACGGTAAGGTGGAATGTTCAGTCAATGAGCATTATGGGTAATGTAGTCATTCTACACTTTCCAAATTGGCCTACAAAATGCCTACATCATAATCAGTGTGTCATTGTTGTTCCTCTTGGTTATGAAGATACAAAAACAAAAATAAACTGGAAAATAAACCATAAATACAATACACAGCAAAATATGAAGTGGTTAAGGTTAGGAAAAGGGTTAGGATTAGTGAAAGTGCTATCTTAACCTGCTACGACAATCCCTTTCTGTAGAAGTGGCGTGAAAAGAGTGTCCCTTCTTTAATTTATGACCACAATTAATGGGTGTGTGGGGTGAGTGTCTGCTTTTGAGCCTTCCCTTACCTGAGCAGGTTGGAGAAGGGGGAGGAGCTCCAGAGTTGTTCCTGGTGCAGAATTTCCTTTGAGAAGGAAGGCAGGACCAGGAGGCACTGCAGGGTGGCGTTAAGGAAGCAAGTGTTGCCAATGTTAGGCAACCTGTGAAGAAGAAGCAGACATCAGTACACACATAGAGATTAATCATAAACCTTCACATCTCTATAAAGTGATGATAATGGCAGGGGATAAGGGATACATTATATTTAACACAAAGAAGTGGATGTCCTTTAGACCAAGATTGACATATTTCATGGGTTTATAAATATCTAATAAAACGGACATGCTAGATAGTAAGCCTTATCCCCATAGTATATCCGACACTGATCTCTAAACAATAAAGAACGTATATTCAATGCATTTGCAGTGTGTTGTGGTTTACCCAAGAAGTTCCATGTTGACCAGTTCCCCCCGTTCTCCTCTGGCCCCCTGGGTCTCTTCTGACCCTCTGGTGGCTGAGCTGGCACTGGGAAGAGTCATGCTTCTGGTGGCTGAGCTGGCCCTGGGAAGAGTCATGCTTCTGGTGGCTGAGACTGGTCTCTGGGGCATTGGACTAGAGTGTTCCTGGAGAGACAGAGGTCTGGAGGAAGGAGAGAAACAGGTCTAACGCCTCCAACACAGAGAATACTGTACTGTACTATAAACACAGCTGAGTACTGCTGTCCATATAAATGCAGTGTACCAAGTAGACCAGGCCAATAGGTTAGTACTCTCTTTATCCACTAGATGTAGACAGAAGAGGCTAAAACTACAGTTTCAGGAAAATAACTTTCTGGGACTGTGTTAATCAAGTGTCTCAGAGTAGGAGTCTGATCTAGGACCAGTTTTGCATTTTAGATCATAGATCAATGAATCAGATTATTATGGACAGAGAGGACCTGATCCTAGATTAGCACTCATACTGTTGATTAACACTGGCCCTGGTCTGGTAGCACTAAACCCAACTCTCCAAAGAGACTCTAGGATGGCACTGTACTTTATGTTTGGATTACCTGACTGTTGTGCCCTCCTGACTGGTGTCTCCATGACGGTCCAGAGGGTTGGTAGGAGAGGGAGAACTAGGGTGGGACACCACTGGAGAGGATTTCACTGGGGAAGGGTTTTTGGCAGGTGACCGGGGTACAGAGGGTTGTTTAGCAGGAGAGCAAGGCCGAGAGGAACATTTAACAGGAGAGGGAGGTGGATGGAGGGAGGAGAGTTGGTCAGAGGGTGAGGGGTCAGAGGTAGCGGAGCCATTCCGTTCAGAACGGTCAGATGGAATTGGAGAGGGGGATGAAGTGCCCCTCTCCTTCTTTCTTGTCTTCTGCTCCACATCAACTGAATTTGCTTTCTGACGTTTTTTCTGTTGACAAGAAAATGTGATAGTGCTAAATACTTTCCCCCCAGATCCCCAGCCAATGGAAGAGGGGGTCATGAGAGTAGGAAGAGGTTGGCCTAAATGGAGAATCATAGGGATCTATCCTAAACCTCAAATAACACAGTATAGACAGGTTACATTGAGTGACATTTGCAATAGCAGAACTTCATGTACATTTCATGTACACTTTTTACGTATTCGTCAATCAGAATGTAATTTTACTTTTATTCTTCCCACTAGGTTTAAGAGAAACATACTACTCCAGAATTATAGTAGTTGTTCATTGATTAAATGACCTGATTTCATACCTTTTTGCACCAGCAGAAACAAGCCATGTCGATAACCAATGAAGACTGATACATTTCCACATTAACCCATTGTTCAAATTGGCTTTAAGACCATTGTGATGTCATCGGTCATGTATGACACCACCACCTGGCAACCCAATCTATAACATTTTAAAATATATTGTTCAATGAACAAATATGTTTTATTGAAGAGCAAAGTTATGCAGTATACATACAATAATGTAGATAATATGCTCCATTGTATTCTTGTTTCTTTTAACATTCATTTTTTGTATGTTGTTTCATTAAACGTAGGACCACAATAAAGGCATTTTAAGTGCCTTCATCTTCATCTTCATAGTTTTTTGATAGCTTCCATGTTGTTTTTGGTTTGGTTATCGGTTTATTTAAATGCTAAATGCTTTTTCTCTTATTCACCAGCAGATGGACAAAGTGTTGGTTAAAAGAATGTGAACAGGTGGTAGAGATTTAGCCTAAACCTCAAACAACAATCCAGATTGGTTAGGGACAGTTTTCCGTATTCAATCTTGCCCTGAGGGCAGCTCTGTCTCAAGGACATAATGAATGTGATTGGTTCAATTAAAGCTCAATGGTCAGTGGGCAGAGCTTACAGTGCCCAGTGTGTGTTAAATACACTTGCTAGGTGATAAATTGGTGTTGAATGGAAGGAGTAACACAAGGTTGCTGGCATGAATTTTGTTTTCTAACCTCACTCCAACCCCTAAACAATTCTTCTTACCTAAACTTACCCCAACCCTAGCTAGAGTCCCAGGTCTGTTTAGTGCTGTCTTGACAACTCCTACTAGCTATAGTCCCAGGTCTGTTTAGTGCTGTCTTGACAACTCCTACTAGCTAGAGTCCCAGGTCTGTTTAGTGCTGTCTTGACAACTCCTACTAGCTAAAACCACAGGTCTGTTTAGTGCTGTCTTGACAACTCCTACTAGCTAGAGTCCCAGGTCTGTTTAGTGCTGTCTTGACAACTCCTACTAGCTAGAGTCCCAGGTCTGTTTAGTGCTGTCTTGCCAACTCCTACTAGCTAGAGTCCCAGGTCTGTTTAGTGCTGTCTTGCCAACTCCTACTAGCTAAAACCACAGGTCTGTTTAGTGCTGTCTTGCCAACTCCTACTAGCTAGAGTCCTAGGTCTGTTTAGTGCTGTCTTGCCAACTCCTACTAGCTATAGTCCCAGGTCTGTTTAGTGCTGTCTTGCCAACTCCTACTAGCTAGAGTCCCAGGTCTGTTTAGTGCTGTCTTGCCAACTCCTACTAGCTAGAGTCCCAGGTCTGTTTAGTGCTGTCTTGCCAACTCCTACTAGCTAGGGTCCCAGGTCTGTTTAGTGCTGTCTTGACAACTCCTACTAGCTAGAGTCCCAGGTCTGTTTAGTGCTGTCTTGCCAACTCCTACTAGCTAAAATCCCAGGTCTGTTTAGTGCTGTCTTGTCAACTCCTACTAGCTAGAGTCCCAGGTCTGTTTAGTGCTGTCTTGCCAACTCAAACTAGCTAGAGTCCCAGGTCTGTTTAGTGCTGTCTTGCCAACTCCTACTAGCTAGAGTCCCAGGTCTGTTTAGTGCTGTCTTGCCAACTCCTACTAGCTAGAGTCCCAGGTCTGTTTAGTGCTGTCTTGCCAACTCCTACTAGCTAGAGTCCCAGGTCTGTTTAGTGCTGTCTTGACAACTCCTACTAGCTAAAATCCCAGGTCTGTTTAGTGCTGTCTTGTCAACTCCTACTAGCTAGAGTCCCAGGTCTGTTTAGTGCTGTCTTGCCAACTCCTACTAGCTAGAGTCCCAGGTCTGTTTAGTGCTGTCTTGCCAACTCCTACTAGCTAGAGTCCCAGGTCTGTTTAGTGCTGTCTTGCCAACTCCTACTAGCTAGAGTCCCAGGTCTGTTTAGTGCTGTCTTGCCAACTCTTACTAGCTAGAGTCCCAGGTCTGTTTAGTGCTGTCTTGACAACTCCTACTAGCTAGAGTCCCAGGTCTGTTTAGTGCTGTCTTGCCAACTCCTACTAGCTAGAGTCCCAGGTCTGTTTAGTGCTGTCTTGCCAACTCCTACTAGCTAAAATCCCAGGTCTGTTTAGTGCTGTCTTGTCAACTCCTACTAGCTAGAGTCCCAGGTCTGTTTAGTGCTGTCTTGCCAACTCCTACTAGCTAAAATCCCAGGTCTGTTTAGTGGATGTGTGTCTGGTGTATGTATTTGTATTGATCATGGATCCCCATTAGTTCCTGCCAAGACAGCAGATACTCCTCCTGGGGTTTATTATGGATCCCCATTAGTTCCTGCCAAGACAGCAGATACTCCTCCTGGGGTTTATTATGGATCCCCATTAGTTCCTGTCAAGGCAGCAGCTACTCTTCCTGGGGTTTATTATGGATCCCCATTAGTTCCTGCCAAGACAGCAGATACTCCTCCTGGGGTTTATTATGGATCCCCATTTGTTCCTGCCAAGACAGCAGATACTCCTCCTGGGGTTTATTATGGATCCCCATTAGTTCCTGTCAAGGCAGCAGCTACTCCTCCTGGGGTTTATTATGGATCCCCATTAGTTCCTGTCAAGGCAGCAGCTACTCTTCCTGGGGTTTATTATGGATCCCCATTAGTTCCTGCCAAGACAGCAGATACTCCTCCTGGGGTTTATTATGGATCCCCATTAGTTCCTGCCAAGACAGCAGATACTCCTCCTGGGGTTTATTATGGATCCCCATTAGTTCCTGTCAAGGCAGCAGCTACTCTTCCTGGGGTTTATTATGGATCCCCATTAGTTCCTGCCAAGACAGCAGATACTCCTCCTGGGGTTTATTATGGATCCCCATTTGTTCCTGCCAAGACAGCAGATACTCCTCCTGGGGTTTATTATGGATCCCCATTAGTTCCTGTCAAGGCAGCAGCTACTCCTCCTGGGGTTTATTATGGATCCCCATTAGTTCCTGTCAAGGCAGCAGCTACTCTTCCTGGGTTTCATTATGGATCCCCATTAGTTCCTGTCAAGGCAGCAGCTACTCTTCCTGGGTTTCATTATGGATTCCCATTAGTTACTGCCAAGGTATCGGCCACTCCTCCTGGAGTATATTATGGATCCCCATGAATTAGTTCCTGCCAAGGCAGCAGCTACTATTCCTGGGTTTCATTATGGATCCCCATTAGTTCCTGCCAAGGTATCGGCTACTCCTCCTGGAGTTTATTATGGATCCCCATTAATTAGTTCCTGCCAAGGCAGCAGCTACTCTTCCTGGGGTTTATTATGGATCCCCATTAATTAGTTCCTGTCAAGACAGCAGATACACTTCCGGGTTCCAGCAAAATGAAGACAGTTATACAATTTTAAAAACATTACAATACATTCCCAACAAGTTTCACAACACATTAAGTGTGTTCCCTCAGGCCCCTACTCCACTACCACATATCTACAACACAAAATCCATGTGTACGTGTGTTTATAGTGGCTATGTTATTGTGTGTGTTTCTGCATGTGTCTGTGTCTATGTTTGTGTTGCTTCACAGTAAGTAGGTGGAACTTCCCCCAGTAGACCAGGAAGTTACTCAGGAATCAGATAACAAGGTGAAAAGACGAAGAAAGTGTCCCAACTATAACCAGCCAGGACATGTTACTGTATAACCAGCCAGGACATGTTACTGTATAACCAGCCAGGACATGTTACTGTATAACCAGACAGGACATGTTACTGTATAACCAGACAGGACATGTCACTGTATAACCAGCCAGGACATGTTACTGTATAACCAGCCAGGACATGTTACTCTATAACCAGCCAGGACATGTTACTGTATAACCAGCCAGGACATGTTACTGTATAACCAGCCATGATATGTTTCTGTTTCACAAATCCCCACCTTCAACAGGTTTAAAAGCAGTCATCTTCAGACTCAGACACTCTGTACTGAGGGCCTCCTCTGGGTGAACGTTTAGTTTTTTACCACAACACTACACAGCTGATTCAAATCATCAAAGCTAGATGATGAGTTGGTTATTTGAATCAGCTGTGCAGTGTAGGGCAAAACACATTAAGTTCACCAAGAAGGGTTTGGAAAACCCTGCTTTAAGGCACTGTATCCATAGTCAGAAAACAGAGTTTAAAATGTGTGAGTCCATCTATACCAAGACAGATATGACCAATAAGGTTTGACAGAGTTGAGATGGAGGAAAGGATTGTGGATATCTACGTCAGTACAGACACCCTGGAGGAACAGTGAGACCAGCACTACGACACATCTGCAGAAAGGCCAGCTAGAGACCAGTTACAACAACCTGACTGAAGAGAGAGACAAGATACAGACCAGTTGCAACAACTTAACTGAAGAGAGAGACAAGATACAGACCAGTGACAACAACCTAACTGAAGAGAGAGACAAGATACAGACCAGTTACAACAACCTAACTGAAGAGAGAGACATGTTACAGCTGTACCTGTAGTTAGTTCTACATCCACCCAGGTCTCTGTCACCAACACAACAGCTGTACCTGTAGTTAGAACTACATCCACCCAGGTCTCTGTCACCAACACTACAGCTGTACCTGTAGTTAGTACTACATCCACCCAGGTCTCTGTCACCAACACTACAGCTGTACCTGTAGTTAGTACTACATCCACCCAGGTCTCTGTCACCAACACTACAGCTGTACCTGTAGTTAGTACTACATCCACCCAGGTCTCTGTCACCAACACTACAGCTGTACCTGTAGTTAGTACTACATCCACCCAGGTCTCTGTCACCAACACTACAGCTGTATCTGTAGTTAGTACTACATCCACCCAGGTCTCTGTCACCAACACTACAGTTATACCTGTAGTTAGTACTACATCCACCCAGGTCTCTATCACCAACACTACAGCTGTACCTGTAGTTAGTACTACATCCACTCAGGTCTCTGTCACCAACACTACAGCTGTACCTGTAGTTAGTACTACATCCACCCAGGTCTCTGTCACCAACACTACAGCTGTACCTGTAGTTAGTACTACATCCACCCAGGTCTCTGTTACCAACACTACAGTTGTACCTGTAGTTAGTACTATATCCACCCAGGTCTCTGTCACCAACACTACAGTTGTACCTGTAGTTAGTACTACATCCACCCAGGTCTCTGTCACCAACACTACAGCTGTACCTGTAGTTAGTACTACATCCACTCAGGTCTCTGTCACCAACACCACAGCTGTACCTGTAGTTAGTACTACGTCCACCCAGGTCTCTGTCACCAACACTACAGCTGTACCTGTAGTTAGTACTACATCCACCCAGGTCTCTGTCACCAACACTACAGTTGTACCTGTAGTTAGTACTACATCCACCCAAGTCTCTGTCACCAACACTACAGCTGTACCTGTAGTTAGTACTACATCCACCCAGGTCTCTGTCACCAACACTACAGCTGTACCTGTAGTTAGTACTACGTCCACCAGAGGGCCACCTTTGACTCTCTCCCTGTATCTAAGGATCTGTGTGATGCTTTCTCTCCTCCTGTGGAATAGAGTAGAGCTATAGAGTTGTATAATAGTTCATGTAGGTAGATGTCATGTGGAACAGTGGAATCAGTGCAGAGAGAGTTGTGTCATTAGATGTAACCAGTATGTATATGTGGGCCAATAGGACCACCATTGTTCCTGTTCCCAAGAAAGCTAAGGTAACTTCCGTCATCATGAAGTGCTTTGAGAGACTAGTCAAGGACCATATCACCTCCACCGTACCTGACACCCTAGACCCACTCCAATTTGCTTACCGCCCAAATAGGTCCACAGACGATGCAATCTCAACCACACTGCACACTGCCCTAACCCATCTGGACAAGAGGAATACCTATATGAGAATGCTGTTCATCGACTACAGCTCAGCATTTAACACCATAGTACCTCCAAGCTCGTCATCAAGCTCGAGACCCTGGGTCTCGACCCCGCCCTGTGCAACTAGGTACTGGACTTCCTGACGGGCCACCCCCAGGTGGTGAGGGTAGGCAACAACATCTCCACCCCGCTGATCCTCAACACTGGGGCCCCACAAGGGTGCGTTCTGAGCCCTCTCCTGTACTCCCTGTTCACCCACGACTGCGTGGCCACGCACGCCTCCAACTCAATCATCAAGTTTGCGGACGACACAACAGTGGTAGGCTTGATTACCAACAACGACGAGACGGCCTACAGGGAGGAAGTGAGGGCCCTCGGAGTGTGGTGCCAGGAAAATAAACTCACACTCAACGTCAACAAAACTAAGGAGATGATTGTGGACTTCAGGAAAAAGCAGAGGGCGCACCCCTCTATCCACATCGATGGAACAGTAGTGGAGAGGGTAGCAAGTTTTAAGTTCCTCGGCATACACATCACAGACAAACTGAATTGGTCCACCCATACAGACAGCATCGTGAAGAAGGCGCAGCAGCGCCTCTTCAACCTCAGGAGGCTGAAGAAATTCGGCTTGTCACCAAAAGCACTCACAAACTTCTACAGATGCACAATCGAGAGCATCCTGGCGGGCTGTATCACCGCCTGGTACGGCAACTGCTCCGCCCACAACTGTAAGGCTCTCCAGAGGGTAGTGAGGTCTGCACAACGCATCACCGGGGGCAAACTACCTGCCCTCCAGGACACCTACACCACCCGATGTTACAGGAAGGCCATAAAGATCATCAAGGACAACAACCACCCGAGCCACTGCCTGTTCACCCCGCTATCATCCAGAAGGCGAGGTCAGTACAGGTGCATCAAAGCTGGGACCGAGAGACTGAAAAACAGCTTCTATCTCAATGCCACTAACATTGAGTGGCTGCTGCCAACACACTGACTCAACTCCAGCCACTTTAATAATGGGAATTGATGGGAAATGATGTAAAATATATCACTAGCCACTTTAAACAATGCTACCTAATATAATGTTTACATACCCTACATTATTCATCTCATATGTATACGTATATTCTGTACTCTATATCATCTACTGCATCTTTATGTAACACATGTATCACTAGCCACTTTAACTATGCCACTTTGTTTACATACTCATCTCATATGTATATACTGTACTCAATACCATCTACTGTATCTTGCCTATGCCGCTCTGTACCATCACTCATTCATATATCTTTATGTACATATTCTTTATCCCCTTACACTTGTGTGTATAAGACAGTAGTTTTGGAATTGTTAGTTAGATTACTTGTTGGTTATTACTGCATTGTCGGAACTAGAAGCACAAGCATTTCGCTACACTCACATTAACATCTGCTAACCATGTATGTGACAAATACAATTTGATTTGATTTGATGTTGTACTGAAAGACAGGGTGGAAATATTTTATCATAAAACATGTGGAGAGTTTATATTCTTCTTTCTCTTAAATCTGTCAAACTGGAACAATGGAGATATTGTTAGAACTTCTGCTTTTTCATTCTGAGAAACTCTTCACAGTCAGTATAGATAAAAAAAAGACCCCTACTGTAGATGGCCACGGAAGGAAGATTCCCCTAGGTTCAGATCTAGGATCAGGTTTCTCTCCCCCAATCCTAACCTTAACCATTTGTGGTAGAAATGCTAAACCGACCTAAGATCAGCGTCTAGAGACAACTTCCCCCCACACCACCAGTCACAGAGTGAGATTCATAATGTGCTCTCCATTTGAAGGCTGGGGGTGCTGTAAACTCAGTCAGGATATATGTAGTGTATATGTCAATTAACATAATCCCAATTTATTTTAGCACATCCAAAATCGGGACCCTGTGAATTCATACATACATCATATAGCATGATATAGAGTCATATCATGTATTATATTATCACACTAAGGCTGGTGGGAGTCATATCATGTATTATATTATCACACTAAGGCTGGTGGGAGTCATATCATGTATTATATTATCACACTAAGGCTGGTGGGAGTCATATCATGTATTATATTATCACACTAAGGCTGGTGGGAGTCGTATAATGTATTATATTATCACACTAAGGTTGGTGGGAGTCATATCATGTATTATATTATCACACTAAGGCTGGTGGGAGTCATATCATGTATTATATTATCAAACTAAGACTGGTGGGAGTCATATCATGTATTATATTATCAAACTAAGACTGGTGGGAGTCATATCATGTATTATATTATCACACTAAGGCTGGTGGGAGTCATATCATGTATTATATTATCAAACTAAGGCTGGTGGGAGTCATATCATGTATTATATTATCACACTAAGGCTGGTGGGAGTCATATCATGTATTATATTATCAAACTAAGGCTGGTGGGAGTCATATCATGTATTATATTATCACTTCAGTTGAAACACATGTTTAATACTGATGAGCACTGTGGGAAACATACATGTTTAGATTGGCTGGTGCAAGTCACGTGATGACCAGTGTGGTGTTGATTTGACAGTTTCCTCTTCACTGTGGTTAACTGTTTAAAACATGTATCACTATAATAAGTCACACAGATGCAGGACAGTGAAGAGAGAACACATAGATACAGACGTATATTAGAGCTGATATAAGTAGAAGTTACTGTATTGGAACACCTGTGTGTTAAGATGTCAGAGGGAGTCTATGAAATCGCAGGTGGATTTGAAGACGATGAGCCTGATGCAATGAAGAACACAGACGTTGATGGCCAATTATATGCCAACGTAAAAGCCTTCAAGCCCAGACCAAGAGATGGAGTTGTTGCTTCAGGTAAGATTGCACGGACACACACACACACACACACACGCACACACACACACACACACACACACACACACACACACACACACACACAAACAATTACAGGTGTGATAACCCAGTAGAACTCTAGCTTTATTTGTCCAAATCTTGGATGATACAGTAAAACACATTACCACAGATCTTACTTTAATCATTTGTGATTCAGGACATGTTCAGTGGTGGAAGAGACCCTCTGGAGTTGCTGCAGTGTGTCTGGGGCTGCTGTGTGTTCTCCTACTGGCTACGATCATAGGCCTGTCTGTCTACTGTAAGTTTACTATGTTGTCACTGAGAATTAAGGAGCCTACTTAATCATACTTACTCATTAATGGTGTTTTAGTTACATGTTTGATGAACTTTTCCTTCATACAGATGGAGTCATTGGTCATCATACCTCAAAATTGAGAGAACAGCTACAGACCAGTTACAACACCCTGACTAAAGAGAGAGACCAGCTACAGACCAGTTACAACACCCTGACTAAAGAGAGAGACAAGATACAGACCAGTTACAACACCATGACTAAAAAGAGAGACCAGCTACAGACTGAGAGAGATGTTCTTAGTGGATGGCTTACCAATCTCAGTGAGTAAACCTACAGTAACACATTTTCATTAATCCCACACACTTTATCGTGTGTCTATTCTTTCATAAAATATCTAGTGTGATCATTTGAAGGAAATTCATGCTTTCATCTTGTAGAACAAACCTGTCCTGAACGCTGGCAGAAGTTTGAATCCAGTTGGTACTTCCTGTCTACTGAGACTAAAACCTGGAAGGAGAGCAGAGAGGACTGTCTGGAGAGAGGAGCAGACCTGGTGATCATAAACAACAATAAGGAACAGGTGAGAGAGAGAGCGCGAGAGAGACAGACAGACAGACAGAGAATATATGGGTGTGTGTAACAGTATAACTCTAGACCGTCCCCTCACCCATACCCGGGCGCGAACCAGGGAAGCTCTGCACACATCAACAACAGTCAACCACGAAGCATCGTTACCAATCGCTCCACAAAAGCCGTGGCTCTTGCAGAGTAAGGGGAACCACTACTTCAAGGTCTCAGAGCAAGTGACGTCACCAATTGAAACGCTATTTAGTGCGAACACCGCTAACTAGCCAGCCATTTCACATCCGTTACACCGTGCAACAGGTGTACGTATACATATTTATCTTTTTATCTCTTTTCAACAGGAGTTTCTCTTCATCCTCAACCATACCACAGCTGTACCTGTCTGGATTGGTCTGACTGACTCTGTTACTGAGGGGACCTGGAGATGGGTGGACAACACCCCACTGACCACCCCAAGGTAATATACTACTGCTCTAATAACACTGACCACTCCAAGGTAATATACTACTGCTCTAATAACACTGACCACTCCAAGGTAAGAGACTACTGTTATAATAACACTGACCAACCCAAGGTAATATACTACTGTTATAATAACACTGACCACCCCAAGGTAATATACTACTGTTATAATAACACTGACCAACCCAAGGTAATATACTACTGCTCTAATAACACTGACCACCCCAAGGTAATATACTACTACTATAATAACACTGACCACCCCAGGGTAATACACTACTGCTCTAATAACACTGACCAACCCAAGGTAATATACTACTGCTGTAATAACACTGACCACCCCAAGGTAATATAATACTGTTATAATAACACTGACCACCCCAAGGTAATACACCACTGCTCTAATAACACTGACCACCCCAAGGTAATATATTACTGTTATAATAACACTGACCAACCCAAGGTAATATATTACTGTTATAATAACACTGACCACCCCAAGGTAATATATTACTGTTATAATAACACTGACCAACCCAAGGTAATATACTACTGCTCTAATAACACTGACCACCCCAAGGTAATATACTACTGTTATAATAACACTGACCACCCCAAGGTAATATATTACTGTTATAATAACACTGACCAACCCAAGGTAATATACTACTGCTATAATAACACTGACCACCCCAAGGTAATATACTACTGTTATAATAACACTGACCAACCCAAGGTAATATACTACTGTTATAATAACACTGACCACCCCAAGGTAATATACTACTGTTATAATAACACTGACCACCCCAAGGTAATATACTACTACTATAATAACACTGACCACCCCAAGGTAATATACTACTGCTCTAATAACACTGACAACCCCAAGGTAATATACTACTGTTATAATAACACTGACCAACCCAAGGTAATATACTACTGCTCTAATAACACTGACCAACCCAAGGTAATATATTACTGTTATAATAACACTGACCAACCCAAGGTAATATACTACTGCTCTAATAACACTGACCACTCCAAGGTAAGAGACTACTGTTATAATAACACTGACCAACCCAAGGTAATATACTACTGTTATAATAACACTGACCACCCCAAGGTAATATACTACTGTTATAATAACACTGACCAACCCAAGGTAATATACTACTGCTCTAATAACACTGACCACCCCAAGGTAATATACTACTACTATAATAACACTGACCACCCCAAGGTAATACACTACTGCTCTAATAACACTGACCAACCCAAGGTAATATACTACTGCTGTAATAACACTGACCACCCCAAGGTAATATAATACTGTTATAATAACACTGACCACCCCAAGGTAATACACCACTGCTCTAATAACACTGACCACCCCACGGTAATATATTACTGTTATAATAACACTGACCAACCCAAAGTAATATATTACTGTTATAATAACACTGACCACCCCAAGGTAATATATTACTGTTATAATAACACTGACCAACCCAAGGTAATATACTACTGCTCTAATAACACTGACCACCCCAAGGTAATATACTACTGTTATAATAACACTGACCACCCCAAGGTAATATATTACTGTTATAATAACACTGACCAACCCAAGGTAATATACTACTGCTATAATAACACTGACCACCCCAAGGTAATATACTACTGTTATAATAACACTGACCAACCCAAGGTAATATACTACTGTTATAATAACACTGACCACCCCAAGGTATTATACTACTGTTATAATAACACTGACCACCCCAAGGTAATATACTACTACTATAATAACACTGACCACCCCAAGGTAATATACTACTGCTCTAATAACACTGACAACCCCAAGGTAATATACTACTGTTATAATAACACTGACCAACCCAAGGTAATATACTACTGCTCTAATAACACTGACCAACCCAAGGTAATATATTACTGTTATAATAACACTGACCAACCCAAGGTAATATACTACTGCTCTAATAACACTGACCACCCCAAGGTAATATACTGCTGTTATAATAACACTGACCACCCCAAGGTAATATATTACTGTTATAATAACACTGACCAACCCAAGGTAATATACTACTGCTCTAATAACACTGACCACCCCAAGGTAACATACTACTGTTATAATAACACTGACCACCCCAAGGTAATATACTACTGCTATAATAACACTGACCACCCCAAGGTAATATACTACTGTTATAATAACACTGACCACCCCAAGGTAATATACTAATGCTCTAATAACACTGACCAACCCAAGGTAATATACTACTGCTGTAATAACACTGACCACCCCAAGGTAATATACTACTGCTATAATAACACTGACCACCCCAAGGTAATATACTACTGCTATAATAACACTGACCACCCCAAGGTAATATATTACTGCTCTAATAACACTGACCACCCCAAGGTAATATACTACTGCTATAATAACACTGACCACCCCAAGGTAATATACTACTGTTATAATAACACTGACCAACCCACGGTAATAAACTACTGCTTTAATAACACTGACCAACCCAAGGTAATATATTACTGCTCTAATAACACTGACCAACCCAAGGTAATATACTAGCTCTAATAACACTGACCAACCCACGGTAAAAACCTACTGCTCTAATAACACTGACCAACCCAAGGTAATATATTACTGTTATAATAACACTGACCAACCCAAGGTAATATATTACTACTATAATAACACTGACCAACCCAAGGTAATACACTACTGCTGTAATAACACTGACCAACCCAAGGTAATATATTACTGTTATAATAACACTGACCAACCCAAGGTAATACACTACTGCTGTAATAACACTGACCAACCCAAGGTAATATATTACTACTATAATAACACTGACCAACCCAAGGTAATATACTACTGCTCTAATAACACTGACCAACCCAAGGTAATATATTACTGTTATAATAACACTGACCAACCCAAGGTAATATATTACTGCTCTAATAACACTGACCACCCCAAGGTAATATATTACTGTTATAATAACACTGACCAACCCAAGGTAATATATTACTACTATAATAACACTGACCACCCCAAGGTAATATACTACTGCTCTAATAACACTGACCACCCCAAGGTAATATATTACTGCTCTAATAACACTGACCACCCCAAGGTAATATATTACTGTTATAATAACACTGACCAACCCAAGGTAATATATTACTACTATAATAACACTGACCAACCCAAGGTAATATATTACTACTATAATAACACTGACCACCCCAAGGTAATATATTACTACTATAATAACACTGACCACCCCAAGGTAATATATTACTACTATAATAACACTGACCACCCCAAGGTAATATATTACTACTATAATAACACTGACCACCCCAAGGTAATATACTACTGTTATAATAACACTGACCACCCCAAGGTAGTATACTACTGTTATAATAACACTGACCACCCCAAGGTAATATACTACTGTTATAATAACACTGACCACCCCAAGGTAATATACTACTGTTATAATAACACTGACCACCCCAAGGTAATATACTACTGTTATAATAACACTGACCAACCCAAGGTAATATACTACTGCTCTAATAACACTGACCACCCCAAGGTAATATACTACTGTTATAATAACATTGACCACCCCAAGGTAATATACTACTGTTATAATAACACTGACCACCCCAAGGTAATATACTACTGTTATAATAACACTGACCAACCCAAGGTAATATACTACTGCTATAATAACACTGACCACCCCAAGGTAATATACTACTGTTATAATAACACTGACCAACCCAAGGTAACATACTACTGCTCTAATAACACTGACCACAGTGTAAGGAGAAGGACTGATTCTCTGTGTTGTTCATACTCTTGGTTCTTCATACTCAACTGATAGACCAACACTGACCACAGACTAAGAGATGATAACTACTCTGACCATAAGGGGCCAATTATCAGTTCATTCAACGTTTATCTATACAGGTTATTGTCATTGATAATGGCATGTCTGTACATTAAGCTGAAACATGTTGGTACCTTATTTAGGATGGTGATGTTCAAAGTGTGATGTCTGACTGTTTAACCCTGTAGGTACTGGTATTAACCATGATATCTGACTGTTGTTAACCCTGTAGGTACTGGTATTAACCATGATATCTGACTGTTGATAACCCTGTAGGTACTGGTATTAACCATGATATCTGACTGTTGTTAACCCTGTAGGTACTGGTATTAACCATTAACCACTGTTGTTAACCCTGTAGGTACTGGTATTAACCATGATATCTGACTGTTGTTAACCCTGTAGGTACTGGTATTAACCATTAACCACTGTTGTTAACCCTGTAGGTACTGGTATTAACCATGATATCTGACTGTTGTTAACCCTGTAGGTACTGGTATTAACCATGATATCTGACTGTTGTTAACCCTGTAGGTACTGGTATTAACCATTAACCACTGTTGTTAACCCTGTAGGTACTGGTATTAACCATGATATCTGACTGTTTTTAACCCTGTAGGTACTGGTATTAACCATGATATCTGACTGTTGTTAACCCTGTAGGTACTGGTATTAACCATGACATCTGACTGTTGTTAACCCTGTAGGTACTGGTATTAACCATGATATCTGACTGTTGTTAACCCTGTAGGTACTGGTATTAACCATGATATCTGACTGTTATTAACCCTGTAGGTACTGGTATTAACCATGATATCTGACTGTTGTTAACCCTGTAGGTACTGGTATTAACCATTAACCACTGTTGTTAACCCTGTAGGTACTGGTATTAACCATGATATCTGACTGTTTTTAACCCTGTAGGTACTGGTATTAACCATGATATCTGACTGTTATTAACCCTGTAGGTACTGGTATTGACCATGATATCTGACTGTTGTTAACCCTGTAGGTACTGGTATTAACCATGATATCTGACTGTTTTTAACCCTGTAGGTACTGTTATTAACCATGATATCTGACTGTTTTTTAACGCTGTAGATACTGGTATTAACCATGATATCTGTCTGTTTTTAACCCTGAAGGTACTGGTATCCTCATCAGCCTGATAATGGTGATGGCAAACCAGAATATGGTGAGGAAGACTGTGTTCACATACGTAAAAATCAGAGTCCTCTGGAGGCGTGGAATGACTTGTCATGTCGCAGCAAACTCAACTGGGTTTGTGAGAAAGTGTTTTAACATCACCATGACAACATACTGTAACACATACAGTAGCCCATAGTGCACACAACCTCCTCCGTCATTCTCTCTCTCTCTCTCTCTCTCTCTCTCTCTCACACGCACACACACACACACACTAACACACACACACACACACACACACCGTCACATACCCTCATTCACACACACGCACGAACACATGCATGCATGTACACAAATGCATACACACACACATCTATTGTTGTATTTGTTTGTAGTATCATATTAATAAAAGTCCTTCTTATTTGCTGCTTGTAGCTTCATTCAACATTAATTTATTACATTTGACTTTGTGCATTCACAATTTTCAAATCAAATATATTTACATGCTTCAATGCACTAGAGGGAATAGGGTGCCATTTTGGATGCAGATACATGTATTTATTATCACACTATAGTTCTGTACTCAAAATGTAAGGATCACAATTCAAATGAGACTTGACGTAGCATAGCTTGTGGGACCAGTAGTTTGTCAATATTGTCGGCACACACAAGACAGAATGTCGACATCGTCCACAGAGAGTGGGGTAACTACTGTATCTGGTGTCCTTGACCTTGTGTAAGTTACTGAACATGGTGTACAATGTAGACACCACAACCAGGCCTGTGTCCCAAACAGCCCCTTGTCCTCTTTTAAGGGCATTACTTTTGACCAGGGCACATAAGGCTTTGGTCCAAATTACTGATGACTGACTAACAGATATGGTGCCATTTGGGATGCATTCTAGGAGCTTCTCTTTTCTTTCTTTCAGGCAGGGAATGACTTGTCATCTGGCTGTAAACTCAACTGAGAAAGAGTGGTTTAACATCACCATGACAACATACTGTAACACATACAGCAGCCCATACACACACACTCTCTCTCTGTCTCTCTCTCTTTCACTCTTTCTTTCACTCTCTCTCTCTCTCTCTCTCTGTCTCTCTCTCTCTTTCACTCTTTCTCTGTCTCTCTCTTTCACTCTCTCTATCTGTCTCACTCTCTTTCTTTCTCTGTCTCTCTTTCACTGTCTCTCTTTCACTCTCTCTCTGTCTCTCTCTCTTTCACACTCTCTCTGTCATTCTTTCTTTCTTTCTTTCTTTCTCTCTCTCTCTCCCTCTCTCCCTCCCCGCGTCTCTCTCTCTCTCTCTCCCTCTCTCTCTCTCTCCCTCCCTGCGTCTCTCTCTCTCTCTCTCTCTCTCCCTCTCTCTCTCCCTCTCTCCCTCTCTCTCTCTCTCCCTCCCCGTGTCTCTCTCTCTCAAGGCAACACATGCATCTATTGTTGTATTTGCTTGTTGTTCTATTTCTTGACATTGTAGCATCCTGTATACCAGTAGTTATGTTTCACACATCATCAGAGTCAACATGACGTTAGTATATTTGACTTTGTTCACACTCTGCTTGCGGTGCATTTCATCATTTCTAATTCAAATACATGCTTCTTACTTGATACAGATATTTACATGCTCCAATTTAGTCCTGGTGATGACATTCTCAACAGTACCAAACCACCATTACATACACTGTATAGGAAGGAGGTGACTGCATCACCAATCAATGGGTGTAGTAGAGATTTCAAAGAATGTTACTAAATAATATTTAACAGTCAGTCTATGTTGTCAATTTACATATAAGCACAATATCAAATGCTCATATTTGATTGTTGTTCCCCGAAATGGGTCCCAAAAGAGGGAAGTGTAGTGGATATTTTCAGTGGTTCAACCAGCTATCACTCAAACTCACTGGTTAAGCATACCCACCCTCAATATCCGCATGGTGCAATCTTGTGGTGTAAAATCTATTGTCTGGACATTATAATGACCCATGTTTGTAGTTCTGGACCTCCTGAACATGTTGATGTATATTTGGGAGTAAACGGAGGGTCCAAATCAGCAGAAAGGTAAAAGGAAGGAGGAGTTCTGGAAACTCCCTGAATTATCTTGTGGCTGTTACATATGATATTTAATATATGTTAACAACTAGTCTTTGTTCTCCACTTCCCCTCTATGATCTATATCTTCCTGGTATGATAGTGTCCTGTCCATCATCACAAATAACAAGTCCCATTCCCTGGGCAGGAGGACTGTGTTGAGATATACTCTGGACAAGATGAACATGTAGAGACATGGAATGATTTATATTGTTCTGCAGAAAATGGTTTAACAATAACCACTGTAACAATCTCTCACACACACACACATACACACACACACACACACACACACACACACACACACACACATACACACGCACGGACAAAAGTATACACACAAGTACGCACACTAGTATGCAAACTTGTTCTATTTTTGTATTAGCATAGCCACAACTACCCGTGTCATTTTGTTGATAATTCCCTAGAGTTAACACCGACAGCAGTCACACAGACAGAGACAAACAGATTGGTGAGAGGCATATCATGTAGTATATTATCAAACTAAGGCTGGTGGGAGTCATATCATGTGTTATATTATCAAACTATGGCTGGTGGGAGTCATGTCATGTGGTGTATTTTCCCACTAAGACTGGTTCGAGTCATATCATGTATTATATTATCAAACTAAGGTTTGTGGGAGTCATATCATGTATTAAAATATCAAACTAAGACTGGTGGGAGTCATATAATGTATTATATTATCAAACGAAAGGTTGGTGGGAGTCATTTCATGTAATATATTATCAAACTAAGGTTTGTGGGAGTCATAACATGTGTTATATTATCAAACTAAGACTGGTGGGAGTCATATCATGTATTATATTATCAAACTAAGGCTGGTGGAGTCATATCATGTAGTATATTATCAAACTAAGACTTGCCGGAGACATGTCATGTTGTATATTATCAAACTAAGGCTGGTGGGAGTCATATCATGTTGTATATTATCAAACTAAGGCTGATGGGAGTCATATCATGTATTGTATTATCAAACTAAGTCTGGTGGGAGTCATATTACGTAGTATATTATCAAACTAAGACTTGCGGGAGTCATATCATGTATTATATTATCAAACTAAGGCTGGTGGAGTCATATCATGTAGTATATTATCAAACTAAGACTTGCCGGAGACATGTCATGTTGTATATTATCAAACTAAGGCTGGTGGGAGTCATATCATGTTGTATATTATCAAACTAAGGCTGATGGGAGTCATAATGTATTGTATTATCAAACTAAGACTGGTGGGAGTCATATCACGCATTATATTATTAAACTAAGGCTGGTGGGAGTCATATCATGTAGTATATTATCAAACTAAGACTGGTGGGAGTCACGTGGTGGCTGACTGATGTTGACTGATAAAGAGTTTCACTACTATAGTTCACACAGAGACAGGACATTGCATGGAGAAGACACAGCCACAGATGCATATTAGAGCTGATGTAAGAAGTAGAAGTTACTGTACTTGATCACCAGTGTGTTAGATTGTCAGAGGGAGTCTATCAAAACTCAGATGGATTTGAGACGATGAGCCTGATGCAATGAAGAACATAGACATTGATGGCCAATTATATGCCAACGTAAGAGCCTTCAAGTCCAGTACAAGAAATGGAGTTGTTGCATCTGGTAAGATTGCACGAACACACACACACACACAGACACATACTTTACACAAATCAAATCAAAGTTTATTTGTCACGTGCGCCGAATACAACACGTGTAGACCTTACAGTGAAATGCTTACAGACAGGATCTAACCAATAGTGCAAAAAAGGTGTTAGGTGAACAATAGGTAAGTAAAGAAATAAAACAACAGTAAAAAGACAGGCTATATACAGTAGCAATGCTATAAAAGTAGCGAGGCTACATACAGACACCGGATAGTCAGGCTGGTTGAGGTAGTATGTACATGTAGATATGGTTAAATTGACTATGCATATATGATGAACAGAGAGTAGCAGTAGCGTAAAAGAGGGTTTAGCATGTGGTGGGTGGAGGGACACAACGCAGATAGCCCGGTTAGCCAATGTGCGTGGGCACTGGTTGGTCAGCCCAATTGAGGTAGTGTATACATGAATGTATAGTTCAAGTGACTATGCATATATGATAAACAGAGTGTAGCAGCAGCGTAAAAAGAGGGTTTGGGGGGGTTGGGGGGGCACACAAAGCAAATAGTCCGGGTAGCCATATGATTACCTGTTCAGGAGTCTTATGGTTTGGGGCTAAAAACTGTTGAGAAGCCTTTTTGTCCTAGACTTGGCACTCCGGTACTGCTTGCATGCGGTAGTAGAGAGAACAGTCTATGACTGGGGTGGCTGGGGTCTTTGACCATTTTTAGGGCCTTCCTCTGACACCACCTGGTGTAGAGGTCCTGGATGGCAGGTAGAGGTCCTGGATGGCAGGTAGCTAGCTCCAGTGATGTACAGCGCTGTACGCACTACCCTCTGTAGTGCCTTGCGCTCAGAGGCCGAGTAATTGCTGTACCAGGCAGTGATGCAACCAGTCAGGATGCTCTCGATGTTGCAGCTGCAGAACCTTTTGAGGATCTGAGGACCCATGCCAAATCTTTTAAGTTTCCTGAGGGGGAATAGGCTTTGTCGTGCCCTCTTCACGACTGTTTTGGTGTGTTTGTACCATTCTAGTTTGTTGTTACACTACAGCCACGTCGATGAGAATGGAGGTGTGCTCGGTGCTCCTTTTCCTGTAGTCCACAATCATCTCCTTAGTCTCGGCAACATTGATGGATAGGTTGTTATTCTGGCACCACACGGCCAGGTCTCTGACCTCCTCCCTATAGGCTGTCTCGTTGTTGTCTGTGATCAGGCCTACCACTGTTGTGTCGTCTGCAAACTTAATGATGGTGTTTGAGTCGTGCTTTGCAATGCAGTCGTGGGTGAACAGGGAGTACAGGAGGTGACTGAGCACGCACACCTGTGGCGCTCCAGTGTTGAGGATCAGCGTGGCAGATGTGTTGCTACCTACCATCACCACCTGGGGGGGCCCGTCAGGAAGTCCAGGATCCAGTTGAAGAGGGAGGTGTTTAGTCCCAGGATCCTTAGCTTAGTGATGAGCTTTTAGTATACTATGGTGTTGAATGCTGAGCTGTAGTCAATGAATAGCATTCTCACATAAGTGTATCTTTTGTCCAGGTGGGAAAGGGCAGTGTGGAGTGCAATAGAGATTGTATCATCTGTGGATCTGTTTGGGCGGTATGCAAATTGGAGTGGGTCTAGGGTTTCTGGGATAATGGTGTTGATGTGAGCCATTACCAACCTTTCAAAGCACTTCATGGCTACGGACGTGAGTGCTACGGGACTGTAGTCATTTACGCAGGTTGCCTTTGTGTTCTTGGGCACAGGGACTATGGTGGTCTGCTTGAAACATGTTGGTATTACAGACTCAATCAGGGACATGTTGAAAATGTCAGTGAGGACACCTGCCAGTTGGTCAGCACAACATGATCACACAGTCGTCCGGAACAGCTGATGCTCTCATGCATGCCTCAGTGTTGTTTGCCTCGAAGCGAGCATAGAACTGATTTAGCTCATCTGGTAGGCTTGTGTCACTGGGCAGCTCGCAGCTGTGCTTCCCTTTGTAGTCTGTAATAGTTTGCAAGCCCTGCCACATAAGACGAGCGTCGGAGCTGGTGTAGTATGATTCAATCTTAGCCCTGCATTTGCGCTTTACCTGTTTGATGGTTCTTTGCAGGGCATAGCAGGATTTCTTGAAAGCTTCCCGGTTAGAGTCCCGCACCTTGAAAGCAGAAGCACATCCATGGCTTCTGGTTGGGGTATGTACGTACAGTCACTGTGGGGACGACGTCCTCGATGCACTTATTGATAAAGCCAGTGACTGATGTGGTGTACTTCTCAATGCTATCGGAAGAATCCCGGAACATGTTCCAGTCTGTGATAGCAAAACAGTCCTGTAATTTAGCATCTGCTTCATCTGAGTCACTGGTGCTTCCTCCTTTAATTTTTGCTTGTAAGCAGGAATCAGGAGAATAGAGTTGTGTCGGATTTACCAAATGGAGGGCGAGGGAGAGCTTTGTATGCATCTCTGTGTGTGGAGTACAGGTGATCTAGAATGTTTTTCCCTCTGGTTGCACATTTAACATGTTGATAGAAATTTGGTATAACTGATTTAAGTTTCCCTGCATTAAAGTTTCCAGCCACTAGGAGCGCCGCCTCTTGGTGAGTGGTTTCCTGTTTGCTTATTTCCTTAATACAGCTGACTAAGTGCTGTCTTAATGTCAGCATCTGTCTGTGGTGGTAAATAAACAGCCATGAAAAGTATAGCTGAAAACACTCTAGGCAAGTAGTGTGGCCTGCAATTTATCACAAAATACTCTACTTCAGGCGAGCAAAATCTAGAGACTTCCTAAGATTTCGTACACCAGCCTGTTGTTTACAAACATGCACAGACCGTCCCCCGTCCCTCGTCTTACCGTGTGTGCTGTTCTATCTTGCCGGTGCAGCGTATATCCCGTTAGCTGAATATCCATGTCGTCATTCAGCCACGATTCTGTGAAACAGTTTCTGATGTCCCGTTGGTAGGATATTTGTGATCGTACCTCGTATAATTTATTGTCCAATGATTGCACGTTGGCGAGTAGTATTGACGGTAACGGCAGCTTTCCCAGTCGTCTTTGCCGGGTCTTGACCAGGTATCCGGCTCTTTGCCCTCCGTACCTGCGTTGCCTCCTCTTGCAAATAACGGGGATGATGGTCTTGTGGGGTGTTTGGAGAATGTCTTGTGCGTCATCTTTGTTGTAGAAAAAGTCATTGTCTAATCCGAGGTGTGTAATCGCTGTCCTGATATCGAGAAGCTCTTCTTTGCCGTAAGATATGGTTGCAGAACCATTATGTACAAAATAAGTTACAAACACATTAAAAAAAAAACACATAAAAAACACACATTAAACAGGTGAGATTTCCCTGTAGTGCAATAGCTTTATTTGTCTCAATCCTGGATGAAACAGTAATACACATTACCAAAGATATTTAATCATTTGTGATTCAGTACATTTTCAGTGGTGGGAGAGACCCTCTGGAGTTGCTGCAGTTTGTCTGGGGCTGCTGTGTGTTTTCCTACTGGCAGGGATCATAGGCCTGTCTGTCAACTGTAAGTTTAGTATGTTTTTACTGAGACTTAAGTAGCCTACTAAATTATACTTACTCATTAATGGTGTTTTAGTTACATGTTTGATGAACTTTCCCTTTTACAGATGGAGTCACTGATCATCACGACTCAACAGAGATAGACCAGCTACAAGACAGCAACAGCCTTCTGACTAAAGAGAGAGACCAGCTACAGAACAGTTACAACACCCTGACTAAAGAGAGAGACCAACTACAGACCCGTTACAACAACCTGACTAAAGAGAGAGACCAGCTACAGACCAGTTACAACACCCTGACTAAAGAGAGAGACCAACTACAGACCCGTTACAACACCCTGACTAAAGAGAGAGACCAACTACAGACCCGTTACAACAACCTGACTAAAGAGAGAGACCAGCTACAGACTGAGAAAAAAATTCTTAGTGAGAGGCTTTCTAATCTCAGTGAGTAAACCTACAGTAGTACATTTTCATTAATCGCACACACTTTATCGTGTGTCTGTGTTATTTTATCCAGTGTGAAAAGATGAAGGAAATTCATGATTTCATCTTGTAGAACAAACCTGTCCTGAATGCTGGCAGAAGTTTGAATCCAGTTGGTACTTCCTGTCTACTGAGACTAAAACCTGGAAGGGGAGCAGAGAGGACTGTCTGGAGAGAGGAGCGGACCTGGTGATCATAAACAGTGAAAAGGAACAGGTGAGAGAGTGAGTGGGGGGGAGCTCTGGGTGTGCAGGCGGTAAATATGGTCAAACATATACGCATAAATATTTATCTTTCTCAACAAAAGGAGTTTCTCTTCAACCTCAACAAGGGAGTCTGGATTGGTCTGACTGACTCTGTTACTGAGGGGACCTGGAAATGGGTGGACGGCACCCCACTGACCAACCCAAGGTAATATATTACTGCTCTAATAACACTTACCACCCCAAGGTAATATACTACTGCTCTAATAACACTGACCACCCCAAGGTAATATACTACTGTTATAATAACACTGACCACTCCAAGGTAATATACTACTGTTATAATAACACTGACCACCCCAAGGTAATATACTACTGTTATAATAACACTGACCACCCCAAGGTAATATACTACTGCTCTAATAACACTGACTAACCCAAGGTAATATATTACTGCTCTAATAACACTGACCACCCCAAGGTAATATACTACTGCTCTAATAACATTGACCACCCCAAGGTAATATACTACTGCTCTAATAACACTGACTAACCCAAGGTAATATATTACTGCTCTAATAACACTGACCACCCCAAGGTAATATACTACTGTTATAATAACACTGACCACCCCAAGGTAATATACTACTGCTCTAATAACACTGACCACCCCAAGGTAATATACTACTGCTCTAACAACACTGACCACAGTGTAAGGAGAAGGACTGATTCTCTGTGTTGTTCATACTCTACGTTCTCCATACTCATCTGATAGACCAACACTGATCACAGAGTTAGAGATGATAACTACTCTGACAATAAGGCTCCAATTTTCAGTTCATTCAACCTTTATCTATACAGGTTATTGTCATTAATGGCAGCAGTCAACAAAGTTGAATTTAAACTGAAACATTTCTGTGCATTATTTAGGATTGTGATGTTCTAACCATGATATCTGACTGTTGTTCACCCTGTAGGTACTGGTATTAACCATGATATCTGACTGTTTTTAATCCTGTAGGTACTGGTATTAGCCATCATATCTGACTGTTTTAACCCTGTAGGTACTGGTATTTACCATGATATCTGACTGTTTTTAACCCTGTAGGTACTGGTATTAACCATGATATCTGACTGTTGTTAACCCTGTAGGTACTGGTATTATCCATGATATCTGACTGTTTTTAACCCTGTAGGTACTGGTATTAACCATGATATTTGACTGTTGTTAACCCTGTAGGTACTGGTATTAACCATGATATCTGACTGTGTTTAACCCTGTAGGTACTGGTATTTACCATGATATCTGTCTGTTGTTAACCCTGTAGGTACTGGTATTAACCATGATATCTGACTGTTGTTAACCCTGTAGGTACTGGTCTCCACATCAGCCTGATAATTTTGGTGGCAAACCAGAATATGGTGAGGAGGACTGTGTTCAGATACATAAAGAACAGAGTTCTCGA